>NW_028301553.1:6415000-6512500 GCF_042242905.1 Orbicella faveolata
TCTGTTGATTTTTTGATAACGGCAACCGTATTTTTATTCCAATTTGTATTCTGCTTTTCCTGAAGTCACAAATTGTAATTTGTGCTTTCCGAAATGGGCAAATATCTTTCACTTATTATAAATGAAAAAGCAATATGTAAGCTTATTAATTACATCATTGCCAAACATTTAATACATTCAAAGAGGTTGAACGCTTAAACTGAGCAATAAAAGTGATAACAATATGATTTTAATATGTTGGTCAGTTTTCAAGAAACGCTTCCCTGAAAGGAAAGCATTTATTCCTTGGCAGAACATACAGAACAAAAAAAATTACAATGAAACTCGCGGAAGCTTTAGTCTAAGCTTATATATATCTCAAATATCAGATATTCAGCTCATTTTCGCTTTCTTTTAGAGATATTGTACCAATTTTAGTCATAGCAATAATAAATACCACATGAAAGTAAAAATAATTCGAAAGTTTTCTCGTCGGAAATGCATTTCTCGGGCATTCTTTCCTAATTTGTTTATTCGGGAACCGCTACCTGTTGTAAACAACACTATGCAAACATGAATGAAACGAGACTGAAAGATCTGAATAATCGCAGCTTACCGTGATTGCAAGAAGACGGACCACACATTGTCGTAGATTTGACACCAATATCTCTTTTTTCCCTCCTTTTCTCTTCACATCCTTCCCAAATGCGATGAACAACATTGTCACATTTCGCTTTGAAAGATTCACACCATTCCGTTTGTCGAAGTCCATCAATCAAATGTGTTGTCCATTTTTGCATGTTAATTTCTTTCAAAGGGATTTTTGTTAACTCGGCGACTTGTTCTTCGGTTAAACGATAGACAGTTTCCTCTAAAGCTTGTTGTAAAGAGCAGCATAACGTAGAAATAAATGAAAATGCCCATCTCGCTTCTTCGCGAGTTTGTTCCACGCTGAAAACAAACAACGTGATCAATTGCTCGTCGTTCAAACATGGTACTTCAGTACAATCACAGCTATCGTTCCAAGGCGTCAAAGGGCTGTGAAAGAACTTGTAAAAATTCGCTTCCACGACTTCAAAAGCTAGTTTCGTCGCCGTGTCATCTCTCAATCGGAATTCAAATCCAATGTATTTCGTTTCGGGCTTGTTGTCGAAGAAGAAAGCACAAGGTTTTCGAACCCAATTTGACGGCGAAGTTTGAATCGAAAAATCGCACCGTTGACAAGTTATGAATGTGTACCCTTGAAACAGGACAGAAAAGGCCAAAACTTTCCCAATCGACTCCATAGTCATTCGAAAGTATCCATACCACATCCACACAAATAAAACGGAAAGCAACCCGATCGAATTCGGAAAGCGATAACACTCAATTTGCACATGGCTGTCTCGCGCTAAAATTCAAATTGTCAAAAATGTCAAGTCATGTCAAGCGTGACTTACACGCCACACGCGCGGGGCTTTTGGGAATTAATAATCACTTTTAAAACGACCAGCTGTTAAAAACTTGTTCTAGAACTGGAGTGTAATCCTGTTGTCACCTCTTTAACAGCTTGTTAGCAGAACACTCGAACAAACTCTCGTGTAGTGAGTTTTCGATCACGCATGAGGAAACATGATTTGTTTTTGCGATAGATTTGTAAATAAGCTTTTTTCTCACGCCACACCCAGCATAAACATACAAACTGCGCCATAATTGTCTGAGGTTTTGTTATGTTTCCATCAAAACTTGATAAAAGGTAAATCAGCGGGGGACTTGTTGTCAAAAAAATTCGCTAATTAGAATTTGAAAGAAAGCTTTTCAGTGAAGCACAATTTAGAGTTGAGAAGCGGTTTTAATTTATAAGCTTTATTCTTTCAACTTTGTTTTTGGATTGTTTGTTTACTTTTTATGCTACATTTCCGATCCAACGTTCGACTTTTCATTCCGATCCAACAATTTTTCAGAAATAGTAACTCTCGACGTTCCCTGGCATTTGCACTATTTACGAGGTCGAGATAAAAGAAACATTTTTACCTAAAAGTGTCTAGAGGGGTTATACTAGGTTGCGTTGCCGTAGAATCACAATGTTGACAATGCTAAGCAAATGAAGGAGAGACAAGGTATTAGTAGAAAAATAAGTGGTTGAGCAGTCTACAGTGCACGTTTTCTCGTAATCAGGGCTAGTTTATTTGGGTGGGGGGGGGGGGAGGGGTGATGAAAATAACTACTTTTTACCTTTGAGAGCCATCTTATCAGCGAAGTTGCTAAGTGACGTTTCAGATCCTGCGTATTTTTTATAGATCGTTTTCACTGTAACGCAATAAAAAAATAAATCGAAGACCATCCAGTGGAAAAAGCTATGAAATTATGATGTTAATTATAGAAGATAACTAAATAAGACACTTCTCCAAGTTTTAGGCCTGTGCGTTTCCCCAAACTTCAGATATTCGTCGAAATGTTTCGCAGATATTTACAGAGCCCAGTATGAAAACGCCATGTTGGTGTACCTCCGTGGTACACCAATATGGCGGCCGGAAAATAGTGTAAACATCTGGAACTTACTTTGGCTATCTAGGCGACTGATTATCAGTACTGATCAAACAAGCATTTACATAAGCACTTTTCCTAATGCTCTAACTTCTAAAAAGGCTCAAAATCATGGGATAAGTATATATTTTTCGACAAACTCGATCATAACCTTGTGTCACGCACCTCCATAACCCTGAAATTCAAAATGCTCTGGATTCCAAACGAAGCACGCTATTGAGCTGTAAAATTGTGAACAGATATAAATATACCGTCTCTTATGCCTGATGAGGATAAAAACTTTGTTGGCTCTTTAGTTTTGGATTTTAGAAAGTGATGACGTCACGTGAAAACCATCTATTCATCAGGTTAACAGAATAGGCGATTTGTATGATGGCGTCATTTGATTACAACTACCAGAATCCTTCACTTTTCCTGTTTCTTAGGGCAATTGTTATTTAAATCTCACTAGGACTTTTGAAAATTTAAATAATAAAGAAAAAACTAAAGGAATTCTGGTAGTTGTGGGAAAATGACGACAACGTGCAAATCTGCTATTCAGGGACTTTTCGATTGCTCAGTAACAGAAGTCATTGGTACGTGAATTCTCCGTGTCCGTGACTCTTCCAGTCGTGACTGTTAGTGCGTGATACGCGTGACACATGAGAACGAGACATGAGGAAGTGAACAAGGCGTAAAACTTTCCGAGAATTCCGAGCGTAGAAACATGGAGTTAAAAGAGATGATTGTACTATCGCTTTCTCTGATTACCTTAGTCCAAGGTTTCAGAGCTGACCAATGCGATCCAAAGCCAATGATAATCAGACATGAAGGAAAAAAAGCCTGCGTTTACCTCGACACAAAGGGCATCAAAACCATAGGCGTGGGTTACAACATGCAAAACAAGGACGCCCCAGAAGTGTTTGACTCCATTGGAGCTGACTACAACAAGTTTGAGAACGGTCCTGTGACAAGGTGGAATGTTCCTTGCAATTGTTCCTCCGTCCCTTGCCTTACCGAAGAGCAGATCGAAGAATTGTTGGATATCAGCTTGAAGACAGCCATCGCAGATGCCCAGAAAGTGATTGCAACCTTCGACGGTCTCTGCTGCTCCGTACAAAATGTGATGGTCGACATGTCGTTCACACTTGGTGGGCCAGGATTTTCTCAGTTCACAACGTTTGCAAACCTCGTGGCCAGGCAATACTGGAAGGCGGCAGGCGATGATTTGACGGTGTCTCTTTGGTGCAAACAAGCAACTGCTCGGTGTATGGAAGACGCAAATTACGTTCGTGCAGGATGCGGTTGTTCCCAGCCTTATCCTCAAGCTTGTGACCCTCAGACATCAACCTGTTGTGGCAGTAAAGAACAGCAGACTTGTTGCAAAGGTAGGATACAAATCAAAAGAGAAGACGGAGCTATCATTCACCGCCCTGTGCTTTACTTCCGCCTTCCACACTTTCACTTTCGTAAGATCGAGTGATCGATTCACAGTTGTCGAGCAAATGATCATAGCGTGACAACTGGTATAAACAAACTCATCCCCTACCTATATATATTCTTTTCTATTCAGAATGAAAAAAAGAAGGTTGTCTTTTGCAACTGATCAAATTCTCAAACAACCATTAAACATGGTAAAACATGTATGGCAAACAGGCAGAATTCACATGTTTGGATATAAACAAACCCGGCGGAAGTTGGTTCTAGAAGAGCGATGCTGTCTTATTAGACTTATGGTTCAGTTCTGTGTATTGAATTAATTAAAAAAGGTCATCACCATCTCAAACGTGAGAATTCGACGATGCAACAGTTATAAACACCATGGAAACTTAGCTAATGGAATCCCGGCTTGCTGCAGTTGACCAACCGAATCGAATCCCTAAGGAGTAAAGAGGAGGTAGGGTAGAGGGATGGGTGATAAACAAGGTATTTTGAAGTCAAAATTTTGATGTCGATGTCAAAACTTGTCTTATACAGCTGTTATGTGTCCACCAAAGAGATGATGTATTATTCTCCGCTGTGATGCTTCGAATGACGAGGAAACGATAGTTAAATTATTTGTACGTTAGGCCTGTACGTTATGTTTGGAGCCCATCTGCGGAGAAATTTCGTTTTAAATTAAACCCATTCGCTACCCAAATCCGATGAACTTAATATGGTGAAGTTTTAGAAACATCAATAAAAGTTATAAAACTCCCAATATCAAGATCTGGAGAAGGTGGCTGCTGGCTGAGTATAAGTCAAATTTTTAACAAAGACTCGATCAGCTCTTCTTAATTCACTGAAGTAACACCACCGTTCTCCCTTAGGTACCTTGACCTTTAAAGGAAAAACCTTTGAAGAGCAATTATGCTGTCCCTATCCGAGCGCTACTTGTTGCCAACACAACAGATGCTGCACGAAGGCTATGTACACGGTCTGCTGCCCACCTCCGCCCGCGGTGCCTACCTACTGTTGTACTGCGGACTTCCCAGTGTGTAAAGATGGACAGTGTTATAGAGCACGTGATGGGCATGTGATTGAAGGAGAGCCTGCTGCTCGAGCGCTTCCGTTAGCGTGAACAGAAAACTTATTTTTTTTTTTTGTTTGTTAGTTTGTTTGTATCTAGATTCCTTTCTTTTTTCATGAAAAGTGACCATGACAAAATTTAAATATATTTCGGGCAGTGGGTAAAAATTGGCACAAGTTCTAGCCATTATCTTGTGTTGTATCGATAAAATAACGTTTTTGAAAGATACAGCACTTTTAGAAAGCGTCCGTGCGATGTGATTAGGGACTGAAAAGTAATTTTTCGATTTAAGCTGAGAAATATGATGTGATATCGATCAAGGAAGGACAGCTGAGAAAATAACAAACGAGAGGGAGTTAAGAAACAATAGCTAACCAATGAATGTAACATGAAGGGTTTTGTCATGGTAATAGGCTAAATTTTTCGTTTCTACTTACAGGTACCAAAGTAGTCTCTTTTGGGATGTAGTCTCTTTTGGGATGTAGTCTCTTTTGGGATGTCACGCAACGCTCCCCCCAAAGAAACGACTGTTAACTACCGACGCAGCATTCCCTTGCCGACATTAGCCAATCACAGCTTCGGTTTTAGTTGCGAAAACCTTTTAGCCCAAAATTCGCCTTTTGAGACTTGCCCAATCAGAGACCGTTTCTTTGCGGGAGCGTTGTGTGTCATCCCGAAACAAAAGGCTGTGGAGGAGAGTAGTACCAACGCAGGCTGAGATAAAACAGAAACGAAATGAATTCAATTTTACCAGAAAACTTTTGGACGTGTTTTGGTTTTGGAAGTATACCAGATTATGTTGCCATAGAAATACCATTCTAACAGTGCTAAGTAAGTAGAGGAGAACTTGCGTTGGGTCCAGTCCGACGCGGACAGTGAAGTAACCCCGACATCTGCCGATTCTGTGTGACGAGAAGTGAATGACTCAGCTGGGGCACGTTTCGTTCAAACCTAGCAGTAGGGAGATGAGGGTGAGATAATCCCACCTAAAAGGATCATGCGTTAACGTTGAGACAAAGGGTCTCAGTACCACAGGCGTTGGCCCACAACATGCAGAACACTTCGTAAGAACTGATGTCTCTGTCGTTTGGAACTGTCCCAAACAAGATGCTAGGCTATTTTCAGTTTGTTTATAGCTAGAATTGATTTGATCTGAATTGTAAATACCCAACAAGACGGAGTTTTGGGTGTTTTTAATAAATTTTTACAGAAGAGGATTCTAAGTCAAGTCAGCTCGATAATAGACAATTTGGTAGGTTTTAAACCACCCGAGCTAACATTGGCTTTTAAAGACTTTTAAGAAACTATTTTATTTAATTAAAAGCTAAAAATGTCGAGAATACGAGATGTCAAAAGGCAAATTCTTTGTTCCATGGTAAGCAAACGATCACGAAACTCGAAATCACGTGTGTCAGAGAATCCCTCCCTTCATAATTAAGCTAAGCCACAATTCTCCAATCTGATTTGTTCTTACCACACCCTCTTTTCCACCAAACTGGACCGGCCACATCTTTGTTTTCCCAACAACAGTGCATTTCAATCTCACCAGGCTTTACTTCGTCCACGTTTTGTCCTCCAGTTTTTTTATACTCATGGTAAACTGGTAACAGGATGTCACCTGGTATTTTCTAGATTGGTAATCTGATTATAATTGCCTTGGTAGTTACATAATACAGCGTAATAACCGATTAAGCTATTCTAAAACTTCCCAGCACCTTAATTATGTTTACCACTGTGTACAGAGCCTTGTGTTAAAATTGCATAATGGCAGATAATGTAAGTCACATAACAGGCGACAACACGCCATTTCCGAGTTAGCTTGTGCCTCTGTTTGAAAACGAGTCTTCGTGCAAAACCCTTCATATGAAAATGAGTTTGATTCATAAGCCAATGTACCTGTAGGCGGAACACGTTATCATGTGAAAGGATTAGCAGTCTCGCTTTGACAGAAATGGTAAAGGCAACCCGGAAACGACCTACTGGGCGGTATTTGCGGTACCAGATCAATTCGATCCGCTTTTTTAACGAACATAGACTTTCCAGAAATCACCAAAAGACACGTCAGATATCCAATCATCACACATTGAGATTCCCACGATCCAATGATATAATGAATCAACAAAAGCAGGGTGTTCGTATAACCGTTTTTGGTTATTGCCGTCACGTCCCCATTTACCAACTTGATACACACCCGCTTCAAATCCCCACTTATGGCAAACTCCGGACATTAGAGAGTCGTCATCATCCATTTTTACAAACGAGCCACAGGCTTCGGGCTGGACATCTGTCTGACCGCTAAAGTACTGGACCACAGCTTCCCCAGAGCTGTTAGTGACCGTGGTCACGTGGAACGTACGTCCCTGTTGTTTACTGCAGTGGAATCTCAGTCGTGTAAAAGACAGGTGTGTTCTCAGTTCATTCATGGCGCTTTGCGAGAGAACCGTTCTGTTGTTGTGATAGCTGCTTATTCCTTGGTATGTTGTCTCAACTGATAACTGCGGAGCGGCTAATAACTCGTCAATCACAACTTTAGAGACAAGAAGCCAGCCTCCTGAAACCAGCAACAACAACAACAACAACTTGATTTTTTTACTCATACATTTACAATTTTACAAAATATACATATATATTTGTCTGAATTTATGTAAACCGTGTACGGGCTATATGAAACCGTGCACTTGCTCGATAACCTAGTGAAGCCTCCGTTAACAAGGATTGGGACAGGCAGCCCGGCTGCCTGGCTACCAGTTGATTCCAAGTTGGAGACCCAGGGTCTAACCCCAGGGGGTGGGGTGAGTCACAGAGAGTGGCATTTTAGTCAGTTGAACTGGTCCTTTTCTTTGCAGGACAAGCTTTGGCCACTCACGCCCTGCAGCCTTGGGGGCTGACAGATAGCCAGCAAGCCACAAGCAAGGTGGGTGAGAAGGCTGTGTAGTGACAGAATGCCTGTGATTGATTGAGTAAAAAAGCCTGTGTGTTTTCTGGGAAAAGTTTCAGGGTGCTCGTGTTGAAATTAGCACGGTTTTCATAAATCCGGACATCAATATGTTACTTCGCGGTTTATGATTATCTCTTTGGTGTTTTTCCATCTTCACAAACTACTATTTTTAGGTTTCCTGCAATTTAACGGTCAGATTCTGTTCGCATCCAAAACAACTGACTGAGCTCCTTTAGTGAGCTAAAGGAGGTCAGTATTGGATTGGAAACCATTGCCAGGAGCCTGGAGGTGATTCATTGAGGTCTGGCTTATGGCCAAGTAAACATTGTAAGTGTGTTAAATGAAATATTCCATGTGATGCATCTATTGAGAAAATTTGCAGGAGTCTGTTGCAGACAAAGGAGAAATCTTGCAAAAAATCCTGAAGAATCGTGTTTCCCAAAAGTTTTCCAATTTAAGCCGTCAAAACTGTGAAACAACATTTTAAAGCTGGCAAATTAACTGTAGAGGCTGTTTCCGTTACTTCCGAGTCTCTGGTTGATAGTTTTTTCTCACAGATTTGATTTCAACTTTCATCTTTCTCCAAGTTTGAAAACCCTCGAGGATCCTAATCAGTTTACGAAAGTATCCGGAGTTTCTCATACTATCGGAATATATCCTGTTGGCATGGCGTCAAAATTTAAAAATTTGGTTTTACTCAATTAGTTTACAAATGTTCTGAATTTAGGGCAGAAATTCGATCCCACCAACACTAAAAAAATTTCGCGCTAGATTTTCGTGATCTTTCATCCTACACAATTTTCACTGGAGTAAGGATTTAACTAAGGGTGGATTTAATTATTTGATTACCCGCAATAAGCAGGTGCATTTTGCCTTTTTGTGATTTTCAGGATAATCAAAATCAAAAGTTGCTTTTTTGTTACTCAAGAAATTAGCCATCACTTACCACCGTCAGTTGTCATGTCACAGTAGACTTTTAAAGGGTTTCCGTTCTTCTCGGGGTCGATCCAGTACTCCCCGTCTCCCTTGGAGTACCCAGAGTCCCGGATGTGCTTACAAGAGTCACCCGGACGATAGCAATACCAACCTAGAGGTAAGACTATAACAGAAAGATTGTCTTTTATTCTACTACGTTTGCAAGTAGTACCAAGAAGTAATAAAAATTTATTGCAATCTTCTGTATGAGTGTGAACAAAATTGTGGTCTTTACTTCCAGGACTAAGCTATTCCAGGTATTTGTGCTGATAACTCGAGGGTCCTGTACTTGTTGTCCTGTACTTGCAAGACATGGCCTCTTTTAGTCAGAGAATTCTATCCATTGCTTACCTCCGTCAGTTGTCATGTCACAGTAAAGGTTTAAAGGGTCTCCGTTCTTCTCGAGGTCCAACCAGTAATTACCGCTGACCACTGCTTCTCCTTCACTCGCCTTGATCTCTTTACACGAATCTGCAGGAAGCGCGGGAATGGAACCAAGGGGAACTGGATATGAAAGAAATAATCAGATGAGAACTCAAGGTTGTCGCCAAAGCAAAAACAATTTCTGGAATTTTTGAAAAGTGTTAAAGGCAACAGGAAAAAAAATCGTTCCAGTATCGTCAGCTTGAAAAAAGGATTCATGTCACCTAATCTTGTTCTTCTTATCGTTTGCGTGGTGTATTACCGCCGTAGCCTCATGGTTAGTTTGCCCGACTCCGGATCGAGCAATCCAGGTGCGAGCCTTGGCCGGGGACATTGTGTTGTGTTCTTGGGGAAACCACTTTAATCTCACAGTTTTTCTCTTCAGCCAGGTGTATTAATGGGGAGCATCCCATCGTGGGGAAGGGGGAAAGTAGATACTCCTAGTCGCTTCATGCTACAGAAGAAAGAGATGTGCACCAGCATGTTGGGTCACTTGGCTCGTATAGAGACTTAACCTATTACCTCTCTTTGGGGCCTTAGTGATGTAGTATCTGTCGCTGTCCTTGACAAAGTCCTCTGGTTTAGCCTCCTTGGTCCTGTTATTCAACTCACATATGTCTTTAAACATGACGTAGTTATAGCTTTGACATCTGACATCAGAAATGCAAGCCTCTCTGCAGTCGAGCGAAAGTGGCCGAGCCCTCAACTTCTTAAAGGTGTGGCCCCGAAGCATCATTTGGTAGACGGAATAGGTGTCAATCCCGCATTGCTGGCTGGAAATGTTGTAGAACATTACAGACACCATTAACAGTATCGTGATAACGAGAATCATTTGGCGTGCCATTTTTACTTCTTCAGGTTATTGTAAGAGCGAATCATCGCCTGTAAAAAAAACAAAAAAAAAAAACAAAAAGCATTTGAGGTATGAACTAACAATACTACCTTGTTGCAGAACGGTGGGGCACAGGGCGCGGCGTGTGTGACCTTCGCAGGCTTATATGGATATCTTGTTCCCCTGAAACAGTTCTAATTTTTGGTTCTCACTTGACGCACTGTAATCCCCGCCATATTGGATTGGAGTTGTTTCTTGGTAGACCCTAGTTCAACTCCTCGGTCATGCCTGTAAATAGCCAACTGATCTGCTTCCCGTCAGTTAGGATTTTAAGTCTATTGTGTTTAGATGATAAATTCGTTTCTTTCAGTTTAAAGGGCCCTAGTCAGTCACAACTTTGTTTTTCTTTACATGCGAGAGTTTGGCTATTATATTTTATTCGGAACATATCGAAACGAGGCGAATCGCTTTGAAACTTCGAAAGATAATTAAACATACCTTCGGGAACACAAAGCAATACATGTACGATTTCGCTTCACCATACAATATCAATAATTTCGATGGCATCGAAAATGTTGTGAACTAGCTAGGTGTAGCTAAGCGCATTGACCATTGTAAACAACAACATTTGAACAATCTTTGAACATCGGATGGCATTAACAAAATATATCTAACTAGCCTCTTTTGTTTGGGTCATCAAACACGGCCTCTATGCCTTTGTCATTTCAATTCCTCGGGATTGGTTGCAAACCATCAATTGGGAGTTGAGAACTACTAACTGTAAGCGTAGCCGAATATCGATTTGAACTCAGGATTAGCGGGGAAAAATCAAGTTACTGGCAGGATTTTTTTCAGATGCTCGACTCGTTTAATTATATTTTTTCAGATGTTCTATTCGTCAAACTGAATAAAGGTGAATCACTAGATAGTTAAACGAAATATAGAACACTTTGCATCAATTCGGTTTTTCAAACCGAACTGAAGATTCTTCTTTACATTCATACAAGGAGAGAGAAGAAGCATTAAAAACTGTTACTAACTGCGACATTATTTCATTGTACCACTTGCTTTAACTAGAAATGATGTATTTACGAAACAAATTATGAAAACATTTCTTTAGTTTCTATAACATTTTAGTATATTCTCAGCTCCGACTATTGCATTTCTAGCTCTCTGATTGGCTCAAAAACTCCGACTATGAGCCATTAGTCGGAGTTTTACCTTATATGGAAAACAGTGCGCCAAGTTTAAAAATTTTCCGCTCTGTAAAATTGTTGAAATAAAAATCGGCGGCAAAAACCCGATTAAGAATATACTAAAACAATTATTCCATTCGACCTTGTTGGATATGAAGTGATCATAACCAACTCGCGCTACGCGCTCGTTGGTTATTTATCACTTCATATCCAACGCGGTTTCATGGAATAATTGTTAAATATTCTGTTAAAATAAGGCACCTTCTTCTTAACTGTTACTAACGATATAAACAGTGAAATTGCGTGGTATACGACTTCTTATTTACTTGGATACTCTGCACGTTAAGCAGCGAAGCTATTGAAGTATAGTAGAAATTGCGACTGTGTAGTTTTAGTTCTACCACTGAGATTAAACTGAACAAATTTGTTAATTCAAAATAGTTCAACAAACCTGGACGAAACAATTGCAAGCTGTCAAATTTTAGGCGAAGTTTCTAACTGACTGAGACTCATTAACTTTCAGTGCGGCTGCAGATGTACATCTGAATGAAGAAAAACAAGCAAACCTCTTGGAATTATATAATTACATCGCTGTTGGCCCCCTGAAGAGTTAGCAATTCCCTGTGTTACAAAACAATGGGCGAAAAACACACGGGACGAAAACAATCAATTGTGTTGTAGTTACGTTGGATTCGAATCCAACAGATTGCTGATGATTTAATTTTGGAGGTTGTGTGTAAATGACGGAGCCGTTTATCCCGAACTCCAGAATTTGCGCACACTTTCACGTTGATATTTTGCACGTTAAGTTTTTGCTTTGAAGATGTGCTTCGTTTAGCACAAAATTCTATTGTTGCGGTATAATTAAATTACCTTTTGTTACTCTAAAATGTCTCTGGTAACTTGCGGAGGCGCTAGTTTTCACGCCTACCACTTTTGGTCACTTTTCAAACTTGTCCACGAGTGCGGCGCTCACATGGATTTGAATAAGTCTGTGATATACCCTAGCCGAGAAGAGGTAATTCCTTGTACCAACTGCAACTGCAAAACAGTTAAAATGTTTTACTGAATCAGTGTAAATTAAAGTTTTCTTGTTTATAATACATGTAACGATGGTGTTAATTTGTAATGGCAAAAGTTTTATCGACTTCTGACAATTTTTTTTTCAGTTGTTTATTTTCCTTTTATCAACTGATTGCTGTGGCAAGATCTATAATTTGAACATTTTGGACACTAGGAGTTATAAAACCTTCAGTGCTACTGATGTATGAATGAAGAACATCACGCCGGGCTTTATTTGATGGATGATAATGAGCTGGGTCCTTCTGGGTACATCAATTATTCATTTCTTCTTTATATTCAAGCTGGCTTCTAAAATTTGACACAACAGGCCTCTGCGATTAAGCTTTTAGAAAATTAAAAATTTTAGTTTTGTTTTAATCTCACACGCTTTGAACTTGTGTCATGCCGTCTCTTTTTACTTTTGTTGTTACCTGATTATGTGGACATTATACATAATATTTAGTGACATATTTGTAACATTGTACGGCATTGAAGGCACATTAAAAATTGTTAACTGTGGCAAGCTCGTTGTTTGTTTGACCTCGTCTATGCCGATTTTCAGGAGTTTTGGGTTTTATAACGCATATATAATCATCTTGAAAAGTTTACCGTCCTCGCTGAACCCTTTTCTAGGCTGCAATCGCAAGCAAACGTAAGGAATTGGCGGAGAAATTGACATCCCTTTGTCGGTGAAATCTCGTGTTGAAGTCTTTTCAGCCATCTGCACATGATTGTGGCTTCTCAAACTCATTAACAATTCATCAAGTTAAAACAAAGAAAATCACAATCGTGAAGGAGGTTTGGATAGCCGGTCATAGATTTTGACGATTTTACTTCTCCGTTTACTCTTTAGTTTTTGTTTCGATTGAGAAGATATACCAAATACTTGAGACTGTTTCATTGGCCATCCAAACACTTCGAATTTCGTTAAAAACTACTTTGCAGCGTGTCGTATTTTCAACTCTCTTCTCAGTGTTTGGATATCCCGATGAAACACTGTCTCTCGTGTTTGACGTAGTACGCACAGCGATACAAGGTGAGAATGAATGTGATGCGTTTTAAGTTTCCTGGAGTGGTGTTGGCGCTTTCTTATTCTGAACAAATCTGTTCGCAGTAGTCTGCGAGCAGGCTCTTCGCGTGGCTACTTTCTTTTCCCTGGAGGAGCCCTCTCGCAGAGTTCGCGGAAGCTTTGTACACTTCCTCAGTTGCTGAGTCAAGTTGCTGTCAAATGTATCCCTATATGAGATTAGTCACGGACGGGGAGAAACGTTTTTCCCTTTCGTAAACGATCGATGCCATGCAACAATGCTTAACTATATTTCCCTTCTCATTTTTTTCTACCAAAAATCTAAGTCAACACTTAGAGTCAAACCCGAAAACTTTGGTATGTTGACGACCCTCTCACATGCATATAGACGATGTGAGTTGGGTGGCAACAAAGATGCAAAAACGTTAGCCGAATTCGTCTATTACACCTCCTACGAAATGGCAATTATTTGACATGGTTAATTCTTGAACAGACTTTTGCGTCTAAGATTTGCGAGCATATTTTCGAACTTTCACTGCATTAACAGAATATTGGTGTACTGTATGAAGAAAGGGTAAGTTACTGCCAAGGCAATCAAGCAAGACAATAACAAGAAATGTGTTTAGAAGCAACAACTAAGGATGTGATACCACAAAAAGTGATTTATTTAATCATAATTATCTATTAATATTTTAAACAACATATTTACAGACTCGTTACATTTCTGCGTTACATGCAATTACAAGCATGAATAGTCTTTCAATCAGTTAAATACTTTCATCTTTCTCCTTTCCATCCACAAGTTCTTTACATTGAATCTCCTTTTAAAAGTAGAGAAATGTAATCTTCTTAATCATTTTCAGCGGTTTTCCAAGGACTGTCGTCAAACGGAACATATATTGAACTCTAAACCAATCAGCATGTGACTTGTAGCATCAGTGAAAAAGGCGGGAAAAAACCAAACCGACAGCGGTCAAAGGCACTGCACGCGCGCAGTTCCCGCCAAAAACTGCAGATTTTTTTCCAGAGCCCGCGCGCAAACGGATCGTGACCTTTGGGAACGAAATTCCTAAAGCAGCCGTTTAATAACGTCTCATTTCTTTTGGAAATACTCCTTTCTTTCAAGTTCTAAGTTAAAAAAAGTCACCGAAAATTAAGCGCCACAAATGCATAGAAAGTGTTATCTACATACTTTATCGCCTAATAACTTGGTTTACCACTGCTGCGGCCTTTACTAACATTTTCTCACGGACGTCTGGCATATTTTCGCTTCAAGCTCGGACAACATAGGAGTCAAGGAACAACCAAAAGTGTTGTAACCGATCAAAAACGCTGGAGAAAACATAAAAGTTATGGCAAGCGCGGGAAATCGGGCAAAGAGGAAGTCTGGTCACTTCTTCGAGTTCAAGCAAATTCCAAGTTTGTTCTGAGCATGTTGCAAGTTTGTTCTGAACATGTTCCGAGATTGTTCAAGTGTATCACGACGCAAATGGCAAAAACAACAACAACAAAATTCCCAAAGTCATTGGAAAAACCGCATTACATATGATTACTAAGGTTCTTCAAATACTCTAGAGACCACTTACTTCATTCCTTTTTCAACCAACCAGTTATAAACAAGGGTTTCTAACATGGCTGAAAAAGTCTCCTGCCCTACTAAGGGCCTGTTTACAAGGAGAGGTTACCCTAGCAAGCGGGTTACCCTTGCACTCACACATTTCCTCTTTTTTTCCTTCGTCGTGTTTACAAGGCAGCCAGGGTTAGTCGGGTAGGCGGGTTACCCTATCTGCGTGCTAGGGTTAGCCTGGCAGGCGGGTTAACTTTCTACTTGTTTCCAGACTCTTTGATTACTACCGCGCATTAAGTTGTCCCGGGTTGTAGGGTTACCCTGCCCGTGAAATTTTGCTTCTAAACTCGGCTATCTTTTGCCCTCCGGCTAGGGTTAACCCGCTTGCTAGGGTAACACTCCCTCCTTGTAAACAGGCCCTAAAAATCTTAGCTAAACTTCATAAACTAACGCTAAAAAAGGTTACAATTAAATTATCTCTTGTTAATCTCTTATAATCTTCCACAAAATGAGAATGGCGCCTCTAACTAGCCTTGTTTTATCTAATTTACAGACAAATGAATCTGTGCTTCGCGACCGGCGAAGAAAGAAGGCCTTACTGATCACTGAAAGGACAAGGGCCTTCTTGTCAGCTAAGCTAAGTGCTACTTTTCCGCTGGAAAACATAAGAAAATGTTTAGTCTCCCCAAACAAACTAAACTGCTCTTCCGTTCTCTTCCCTGGCAGACGATTTTCCTGGTAGCCAGAATTTTATACAATCGACTCCTCCAAATCGTATTCTACTACTGTTTTTTTTGATCGCATTCGTACGATAAATGCCTCGTTTTAATCCATCATTGAAAAGCTCAGTATGCAACACAACCTTTCCTGGTGAAGCAAAGTTTGAAGGATTTTTTTGGTCAAAAACGTTACTCATTCTCTTAAACGTCCTTACAACCTAGCACAGCAAAGGAGATATTCCTCGTAAACTCAGAGGAAACACAGAGCTTTGTGGTTCGAATCTTAGCACACGATAAGCAAACAGTTGAATGATGGTCAGCGTAATTTTAGATGCACTTGCATCATTGCTTGTTCTGTAAGTAACTCGTTATAACAAGCAATGAAGTTATGTTGACTGGTACAATGAATGAGTTGCCAGTAATCGGATACCCGTGTTTGCGCAAAGAACTCTGGGATCGTCAGAGGGCAAACATTGTAAGTCGCTAGAAGGAAATGTATGGCGAAAAGTTGTTTCGACGCCCAAAAACATGGTTTTGGGGAGAGATCAACGCTTTTCCGCCGTTGTTTTAACGCAAATGAATTTTGGCAATGTTGATACGTGGAAAATGTATGTTGCCGTTTGAATAACCGTGAAATAAGTAATCAAATTTACCGATAAACTCCCTTTTGCTTGCGTGAGGTTTATTGTGAAATATATTGAAGAGAATATTGAAAATTTCAATACACGCCTGATCTCGAGAGGCTACCCGGAGCAAATGGTAGAAAAGACCCTCCGAGAAGTTAAATATAAAGACAGAAAAGAAGCTCTAAAACAGAAATCGAAAATTGCAGAAGGAACTACTGCCCTTTGTGTCAGGCAATTTCACTCAACCGTCAATACCAAACTTTGGAAAGCATAATCACGCACAAATGGCACTTTTAAATACAAATACTCAGAGATATATTCAAGGAGCCACCCTCGATCTGTTATAGAAAAGGAAACTCACTGAAATACGTGCTTTTAGAAGCAAAACAAAGGCTTTGAGCAACACAGTAGCCACACAGCATGAGTCGCGCGGACTCATTTGTCATTAAATCAACCCCAGACAGTACAATGATCGCCACCGGGCTTATTTCCAGTATTATTAGCTTTCAAATAAGCAAAAAGTAGCCTGTACACGACTTAAAAGACTTTACTGGGTTATTTCCTCTCGATTTATACCTAATTAATTTTGTAATATTTTCAGACCATTACGCGATGTAAATTTCACACTAAACCTCACGCAAGCAACGGTGTTTATCGGTAGATTTTGTCGCATATTTCACGGTTATTCAAACAAAAACTTACGTATTCCACATATCAACATTGTCCAAATCCATTCGCGTTAAAAACGATGGCGAAAAAGCGTCGATCTCTCTCAAAAATCGTTTTCTTGTACCTCGAAACAACTTTTCGCCATACATTTCCTTCTAGGGACTAGCGATGTTTGCCCCCTGACGATCCCAGAGTTCTTCGCGCAAACATGGGTATCCGATTACTGGCAACTCATTCATTTCATCCCTTCTTCGACCCTGGAATAGTAAATCGCTTGCATTAATTTATTTCTCAATTTTCCCTTAGGTGGAAGAAATTTTTTCTGTCACTGAAATTGTTAGAGCATGAATATTTAGCTGAAGGTCAAATCCTTTTTGATACCACAGACGCTGACGTGTTTATGACGGGCTCATGGGTTCGGCTCCTACACTTGTTGCCCTCACCCTACCCCCCTGGAAGCAGGCTTGATTGTTTCGCGTTGATACACCGAGAGGGCTTGTGCAAGAAAATCGCCTTGTTGGTGATGAACTGAAAAAGTAACAAAAAGAGCTGATTAATATCGATAAAAAAAAAACAAGTATTTTTTTTTTTAATAGTTGAGTCTGCATACGAGCCAAGTTGCCCATCAGGCCGGCGCTTATCTCAGGTTTCTGTAGCATGAAGTGACTAGGAGTATTTCTACCCCACCCTGTACGGGATGCTGGTCCATCGCAGGGTTACCCCCAGCATTAAATTCGCCGGTACCCATTCATACACCTGGGTGGAGAGAGGCACTGTGAGAGGAAAGTGTCCCACCCCAGAATACAACACAATGTGTCCAACCAGGGCTTGAACCCGGACCGCTCGATCCGGAGACGAGCGCACTAACCATGAGAAGACCCGTGACCGCAACTCTCACTAAGGTTTTTTTTTTTTTTTTAAACACATCCCTAAATGTTGGAAACTTACGTGGATACCGAACGTCTTATGGTTCCGCCTGCTCGTTTCGGTGTTTTGTTCATTGAAAACGCTCGGCTGACCTTTCTTGTTGTCCTTTTCGCCACCCTGTGTTGATGGCAACGAAAACAAACAGTGTATTACGACTTAGAATAAACTTACAATTGATTATATCCACGACTGAAGGAAAAAAGAAACCACTTGATAGTACAGAGACGCACGTCGAGATCATATTGTTCGAAATTTCACCAAAAAGCCGAGAGTTTCACATTCGTAATACAGGGTTCATACATTTTTTTTCTTTACTGTACTTTGTCTCGCCCGACAAACCACGGATAGAGATGGAAAATAGCTAACGAGCAATGTTCGAGGCCTAACTGTTTACCTGACAGCTCTACTGAGAGTTCCGTTTGACATATCGCTTTTTGACAACATCAGTTCCTGTGGGTCAACTGTGGTCAGAAAATTCTCCTGTAAAGCAATAATATGGTAGTTAAGTTTCATGATACGTGATCCAAGACAATTTAGCGCAGGATGGGAGTGGTAGGTAAGGTTTAGTGTCCAGGTCTTACCTTGTCTGCAGTGCAAGTGGTATTAGCTAGTTCCGTAGTGAGGTTTTGAAGCCATTCTGATTTGTTCATATCTTCCCCTACCAGTCTGAACATCAGAAGCGTCTCTTTCATTTCCTGAGGGCAGCGATAGATGATTCCAAACAGATTTTGACAATCTAGGAAAGAAAAAACAAGACACAACACAAATATTTTAATGTGAAAAGCAGAGCTATCGACGATGGAGACTTAGAGATATACAGTCGGTGTACATGTAAGTTGTATAGTTGCCAATAATCAACGAAAAAGACAACAAAAACAAAATATTCTTGATTGCTGTGACGGAAAAGGCTCTGGAATCAAATAATCTCACGCCGATAAATTGTACTTGCCGTTTCTGCATCTCTGATTCACTGGGAAGTTTGGAAAATAAACAAAAAGACGTGAATAACTTGGTAAGGTAAGTTTTATTTAACTCTCGTGGTGCACTTCTTACCATCATTATCCCGGATGTCCACCACGCGTCTGACATGTGCCAGTGGCATGAACTTCACGTGTTTGTAGGCCTTTTGCGGCGTGCGCCCTGCCGGGCTTTTCATGGGGAGCGGTACGTTGTTCATCACTTTCAAGCCTCGCCGTTTTGTCACCTGCAAGTAACACAATATTACAGCGCTCATCTCCGAGAACTGGCTGGCCAGCGGTCCTCAGAAAGACTGTCACTAAGCACCGTGTCGTAAGCTAATAGCGGTAGCGAATAGGGTTACGTGAAAACTCTTGGAGTACTCGTGCTATTTTAGATTGGTAAGCACTAGTAACAAAGAATCGAAAACTCTTCGGGAACTTAGGAAACCGTCGATTGTTCCCGAGTATAAGCTTTTTACTTCTCTACACTCCCGATGTTTTAAAACTTACCTCCAGACTATCATTAAAGAGGAATATAGTCACAGCTTCTCCTTTACCACAGATCGTGTCGCTCAGTTCAAACGTGTCGGCTTTGGACACGTAAACACGGTGTGAAGACAGTACGTATGCCTGTGAAAAGGAACATAAGAATGAAACGCAAAATAAGACATGAAAAGCGTTTAAACCACAACAGACCAAGGATAAACATCTCAAAAAATGAAAATTAGTCATACTCACAGGGCAGCCATCGACGTCTCGGAGGATTTCAAACATTTGGACTTGACCTTCTGTCTTTCGTTTGTCTTCGTTGATATGGCTAGAGAGAGGAAAAGGTAAAGACTCATTAAGTACGATCACAAAGGTATGATATATAAAGCGGAGCAGATATCGAGCATTTGCTAAATTAATAACAGTTTTTGGCGAAGGAAAAGGTTGGAAAAGGTGTGTTGGATTCAGGGTCAGAATTAGATAAGTGTGGAATATTACCAATATTAGATACAGTCTGTAGCACTGTTAAGCATTAAACACCTCCCCCTTAAAACGTTTAAAAACAAAGTCAAGCTAAACATTTTACAGTCTTACTGTTCATGAGTTTTCAACTGGTATTTGTTTATTTATTTTATTTGTTTATTTATTTTATTTATTTATTTATATTTATTTATCTATTTATTTATTTACTTCTTCTTTTCGTCTCTTTTTTATTGACTAATTAATTGCTTTCAGCAAGCCTTAGTGCCAACCTACCTCCTGTACTTAAACATTACTTAGTTTTACTCAGCTCGATTAGCTTTATAGCTATCCTGAGTAAACATTACCTCTTTTCTGTATTAATATATTATATTGTAAAGTTTAACTTTTTTTTTCTATTTGGTAATAAAGCTTGTTGTTGTTGTTGTTAAATTTTACAGGAATTTGGGCAAAATGTGTAAACGCGAGCGTCAGTCACGTATTCCCAATTTGCTCCTTCTGCAACACATTGCGATCCATTTTCATTCTCGACATGTTTAGTCCTCAGGATTGATTTCAGTCACTTGTCGAGTGCTGTTCTTCATTATTAATCCATTACTACTGGGTTTTCTGATTTGGGGAATTAATTGTGCGTATAGAGGAATCGTCTCGGTGGAGGTAGTTCTGAAAAGAACTGTTAGGCGAACTTTTTTTTCACAGTCAAATGAAAAATACTTGCCTGTCGATGGTGTCTTAAGTCTGGTCAGTTGAAAGTGATTGGTCAGTTCGGCCGTGATGGTATTGGCTGAAAGACCCGTGTAAAGGTTGCCAGATACTCATTGGTCAGTTTCGATCCATCTATTGTTGGTCAATTACGTCGTTCTGTTTGAGGTCCGTCCGTCGGGTTTGTTTCTGTCGTAAATAAGCTGTTTATATGGTGTTGGTAGTTGTTGGCATCTGTGAGACGCTTTTGCTCTTTAGTTGGTGTAACCGCTTTCCAGAGTCAGTCGTTGAAAAATAGTTCGTGCTGATACTCCTGGGTTCAAACCATTTACTGTGCTATGAAATTATGATTTGAGCTTCTCTGAATCACGTTTAAAGGAGCTGGTCAACGTTCTTTTGTTCGAGGTACATTTTCGAGGATAGCGGTATTCTTAGACTGCGAGCAGTCTCTCTTTAACTCGAAAATCCGTGGGGAAGAACGCAAAGAAGAGCTCAACAGAAGTGAGCGGTCGTTTTTGCGTTCTTCCCCACGTATTTTCGAGCAAAAGAGAGACTGCCCGCAGTCTACAGTATTCTATAGGATTCCTATTTCTACAATTACATCTAATAACAGCCTTACGTCGTAACGTTCTTGAGTGAGTCCACTGCCTTGCCAAGGGCTGAGTGATCGGGGTTCTTCTTGTCTGTGTGTTTCAGAAGATCTGAGGAACCAGAATCCCAGTCAATTTTTCTGAACTGACTAAAATCACTTAAATTGATTAATTCCAAGCCACAACGTTTGATAGCAACGTGCAAACATGAAACATCAAATCGAAGGATAAATGGGAAAAAATTAACTGATCAATCGCTTCAGTCGTTTCCAAAAAGGACTAAGATGCAAAGACGATCATATTGAAAGACTATCGAGGCGTCACAATGGAGACGATCCCGTTCGGGATGGGTGGTAGGGACAGTCACAAGCGTTTTTAAAATGAAAACCACTCGTGGTTCGTGGGGATCTGTAAAACATTTAAGCAAGTTGAAAGACGTTGGGTTGTGTTTTACGTTTACCCACCAAGTTTGGCTCAGTGTTTGCTGGGCTGTAATTTAATCAGTTCTGTTTACCTGAAAGAAGTAAATTCATGCTTGGCAGTCTTTGAACCGGTCTGATGAGAAGTTCAGCCAAGGTCTGTCGCCCGCATTCCGGTCTGCTAAGACATGCCTGGTAAAACAAGTTACACAACAAATAAACAGTCAATCAGCCCGCGTTGCGGACGGAAATTTCCTTGTAAATAACCGGTGGCGTCTCCGACATATGGGAGTTAACAAATTGACGTCAGTTTTTCATGTGTCTGTCTTGTTATTGACAATGAATTTCGCAATAACATTGTCAAAGTAGCTGTAGATCCGTGAGGCGATAGCCGAGTGGTTCCGCAGACTACTTTGACAATGTTATGACGAAATTCATTGTTGAACTTCTCTGCTCTCGCTCGCTGACGCATTGTGTCTTATAAATTCATGTCTGTGTCTGTCCGCT
Organism: Orbicella faveolata; assembly: GCF_042242905.1. Taxonomy (NCBI): domain Eukaryota; kingdom Metazoa; phylum Cnidaria; class Anthozoa; order Scleractinia; family Merulinidae; genus Orbicella; species Orbicella faveolata. The sequence continues at coordinate 6,437,101 of NW_028301553.1, forward strand.
TATTGAAAATGAAAATTAGCCAATGAGCGCGCGAGAATTTCTGCAGTTATCGTAAAATGTCGTTCACTTGATGCTGGCTTACAGTTATGAGAACGACGGGTAGTCTATGGGCAGGCTCATTGGTGAGGACAGCGTTCTTTACCTTCAAAAAGGCGTGAAATCTTGGAACATCTCGATCACACCTCGCCACGGTTTCTTTCGTCATCTCAAAGTAGTTCACGAACGGTGGATAAACTTTAACCATATCTTCAGCCTGAGGAAATCAAAACCAAACAGAGCGGTTCTCTAAAACTGGCAAGTCTGATACTAAAGTATTTAGCAATCGCACACAGAACCAACAACCATAGTAAAGAGTTTTCTTTCATTGTCACTTGCGCGGTCAAGTCAGTCTGCCCCGTGAGAGGGAGGTCTTAGGTTTGACCCGAGGAATTCCCTATTGATGACGTTGTTACTTACGCGCGAAAATTCAAAATCGAGCGGGCAACCAATCAGAGAGATAACAGAGAGCTGCGCCAAGCAGTGTGGCATTTTTCTGACCGAATCTCAGACTCTATCGGAAATGGAATTGGGGGGAGGGGGGGAAGGGGGGAGGGGGGAGGAGGAGGGGGCAGGAGGAGGAGGGGGAATGGGAATCAAGCGGGCGAAAGAAAAGGGTAGGGAGGATAGTTTACCAATGGCTTTTCTTGTAAAGTAATCGCTTACGTGGTTAATAATGATGTTCCCGATACATTTGTCCTCTTTCCATTCATTCACGAGCACTTCAAGTTCATTCTGCGAAGAAGAGAATATGTGCAATACTCACAAATAAAACAAGTTACTCACATCATAGACCTTACATCATAAGAAAAATACTGCGGTAAGTAACCAAAAAATTAAAAAGCAAGGCTGACAGAGATGCCTTCGAGTGGCAAAAATCTTTTAAAAATTTCCTGATAACTCCTAGGGATTCATCTTCAAGAGCATTAATTAATTAATTAAAATACTTCTACGGTTAACACGGAACATACATGCAAATACTGGCTTCTCTCTGACCTTGTTGAACGCTCCCTGGATTTCTCGCGGAATAAAACCTTTATAAAATATCAAATCCTGTTAAAAACCTCAATTACATGTCCAGTCAATTTTGCTTCAGTTCCTAAACGTTCCTGTCATTTTCGATCGAATCATTCTATTAAATTTTTGTTTAGTTTTCTACGAACTATAAACGGTCTTTTAAACTGCGCAACACACAACAAACAAAACCGCGAGTTTTCTTCTAATTCGCTGTTGCGGGATATCTCACCATGATTTTATTGTGAACCTCCAAAATGCCTGGTAAACGACCAAAGATCGTCTTGATGTCCTCAGCAGAAATGATTGATCCACCCCGCGGTTCCTTTTCAAGTGGCTCTTTGAAAACCTAAATGAAATAAGGCGCTCGAGAAATCAGAAATAAAACATGAATTAAGTTTAACAGGCGCTATCACACGATGAAATTTCCCTGGCAATTTACAGCGGACACTAGTCGCATGAGAAACTTCCTTGACCAAGTGCCACGTACCTGAAATGAACAAGCCTCGGAAAGGTTTTGTCGTAGCAAGCCCTTCACGAAGTAGAGTGAAATTCTGAATTTAGACGTTTTTATAACGCCGGCTGTGACAATGAGCATTGTAATAATTTTTGTATGCTTTGCCCAGTCGCTGTCCAAACCAACTTTAACAAAGCCCCTTTAACAAAGTTGGGTCACACCTTTCCTTAAGCCACGCCTTTTTAAAATCACTAGCTGCGGGTGAAAGTATACAAAAATCCAAACCTATGACATTTTATCTTAAAATGACCCGTTTAGCAAGCCGCAGCCATTTTGATACCTTGAGGATGTTTGTAAGAATCTCCACGTAGTTCCTTTCTGTCTGTAGAAGTTCCATGGCCACTTGCTGCCGTGAAGTCAGAGGTTTTGGGGGACCTGGGATGGGTGTGCTGAGCGGGGAGATGGTACCGCTTGGGGTCTCTGTAGAGGGACGATACAAAAGGAAACAGAGCTGTATTGCGAGTTCATTATACACTGCTGGTGCAAACAGTTATTCACATATCGGAAAGATGGTTGTATAGACATGTAGGAGACATCGGTCAATTATCATTTACGTTCGTCAACGGTTGAGCAAATGGTAAGCAAAAATGCCGCATGGTAAGCTCCGTTTGGATTGGCCATTTACTATTTACCCAAAATACCCAAGTTACCGAAAGAGACAAAAGACGAGTTCGACCTGATCATTATTCCAACATGATGGTGGAGAATTGCAAATAGTAAGCACATTTTTCACTCGGATATTTTGGCTGAAAATTTTGGACTCCCTTCACAGGGGTTGCGTTTATTTCGGAAATTTTTCGGTTGGTCGAGCCAAAATTGTCTTATCATTTACATTCTGATCGAAATTTCCGGAATTTTTGGGTAAATTGTAAACAACCGTTTAAGCTTTAGTTTGACTGATGAGATTTAATAGAAGCCAAAAGGTTAATAAAGGAGCCCTACAAATTGAATTCTCTATTTCCCAATTGCCGTAATTCACGCTGTTTGCCCCCCAAATTTTGCATAAACTATTGTTGTGAAATGCTCTTGGGAATATGCGGACCTCCCAAAAGCATTTCACAACAATATTTTATGCAAATTTGGGGGGCAAACAGCGTGAATTATGGGCAATTAGAAAATAGAGAATGTAGTAAGGGACAGAAGTTGGTAAAGCGTGTTACCTTTGGGCGTGGCAGGTGACACTAAGGTGTTGTCCAGAAGAGAAGCGGAAACAGACAACAGGTCGCCACTCTTACGCTTTGTACGGAACAGAGGGGACTCTGGGGAGAGCAAGTCACTGAGGTCTGAGTCCTTGAGTTTGCGGCGTTTCCTCTTTCGACTGCCAACTGGTGTGATTTGCTGGGAGGTGGTCACAGAGGGGTCCTGGTAATAGATACAACAGGACAATAACCTATCAAATGACACTTCCAGGTGAAACAGCTTCATAGTTCAGTGTATGTGTGGGTGCAATCAAATCGCTGTCAACAGGACGGTTTTAGCATTTCAGGGTTGCTTTTAAATGCTCCCTGGTCAAAGTTACAAAGTTACAACTTGCTAAGACCACAACTAAGGGTCAGATTTGAGGAAATGTTCTTTAAACAGCATAATTGCTCCTCTTTGAAACTTTTCTCCAAAAGTCAACACTCAAGTCAGTAAAGCAACTTAACATACATGTACAAGGTAGCTCAAGCTCATCTGAGGATGAAACTTTTCTTGTAGAAATGAATTTGCGATTTTAAAGAAAAATAAATTTTGTCACTTGTGGGAGTAACCAATGTTTTTGAAGTAATGTTCAATTACTCTCTCTGTCTGTCTGTCTGTCTGCCTGTCTGTCGGTTAGTACTCACCATAGCAATGAAGTGATAAAATGACTCATCTGCACATGCATCCATGTGAATACTGGCCCAGAACCACTGCAAGTCAAATAAGACCACAAGCTTAAGAATCAAATAAATTGTTTTTCTCGTGCACTCGCTAATTATAAATATAAAATTACCAAAGATGTATCATAAGAGTTACTAACATGAATGTGTCAGTTTACAAATTTTTGTATACAAAGTTGAAGGGCGTGTCTTCGTATGTCCATACATGTACTGAAGTCTTCCAGAGAAGTGAGGGTTCTCAGGTCAAAAACCCTACAAGGTAAACTTCATGACCCAGCAAATTAATATAATTTGGTGGGAGCAGTGGGAATTGACCCATTCGAATTCCTTGTCGACACCCTGCCTTGAAATTTTCTTCTCCCATCCCATGAGTACTCATAACAACAAGATCAACATTTACTATTCGGTAGTCAGGATTGACAAAATTAGCTGACTACTGGCAAAATCGTCATCTGCCTCGTGGTCTCAGCTGTCTACTTTGCTGGGATATTTACTGCATTCTTGAGAAAATGGTGGCAAACCAGCTACCTACTCCATCAACAACATAATAGCCACCTTAAGTTCAAAACTTTCTCACAATCCTGGTGGTTTTTTTTTTCTCAACAGCAGTTGCAGTTCTAGAGTTCAACACACATAGACATACCTCCTGCTTAACAACTTGACAATGAGACTGGTCCACTAAACCACTTGGTAGCTCTGTGACACTGTCTTCCACAACAAGATGTGTACAGCGACCATCACTGGCTTCCACGGGCACCCCACCTAAAAGGCAATGTTGTCAAAATAATTGCATAATGGCTCTGTGGAGTGTGCATCAAGAAAACCAATTACCAACCATCTTGAGGTAAGTTTTCTTATAAAGAAGTTCATTTCAAAATGTTTTGCCAGTCTGTGAAAACCCGTTGCTCTCTGACCTTCTGAAAACGTTCACGAAACCCTTGCACTAGCCCCAGGTCATGAGACATAGCTTTCTTTACATGCTGTTAACAATTTTATTTCTGCCAATTGTCACAAAATCCACCTATAAACAAGTCTACAACGTGTTCCAGAGAAACAAGATGGGGTCTGCAGAAGTATGTCTCCCTAGACCTGAAGGGAGGTTTTTGCATCTAAGTTGCTAGCAAAGAGGTATTAAAATTGCCTTATCTTTTACAGGGAATGTATTAGAACTGAGCAGGAGTTATTAGTACCTTGCTGCTCTGTGGATTCTTCCATGTGTTTTTTCTCGTCATCAGAAAATCCATGGAAACTGAGAAAACATCTATGAAATGGCATCATCTTGAATTTTTCCTGTGACAAATTAAACAAGTCAACATTGTCTGCGTGGCAGCCTAATGGTCTTTGCCGCGACTTGAGATCAAGGGTGGAAATTTCTGGAAGATTAAGACCTACTTACAAGATGCTGGCAACAGGCAGACTGCTCAAGATTCTAAAGTGTGCTGAAATATTTGCTATAGTGGACTGCTCATGCACAAGAATCTGCAGCTGACTGCAAATTGAGACCAATCTGATCACTTCTGATCTGTTGGCTTTTCTTTAACTATCAGAGGAAAAAACTTACCATTCCATCATCCATTGCGTTTGCTCCACTACAAAAGAAAATTAACAATTTTTTTTAAAAGTAATATTCCCAACAGCGTTCCTACACATTATTTTAAATGTATGCAGAATTCAAGACCTATTTTGTACATTTTCCAATCATTATATCAAGTAATTTTCTTTTTCCAGAGTCAAACAACAAGTAGATTTCCTCAAAATGTAACCAAAATATAATTAATAACCGTGCATGTATTGTAACCTGCATTGTGAACCTACAGCCCTCATGGTGCAATGTGGACACACATGTACCTGGGTAACATGGGGAGAGTCCTCCAGATTCTACCATTGAACATTTTGACCAAGGCAAATTTGAAATTTGACTAGCTGGCAAACTTGCTGCAGCTTGGCAAAAACATAAACTCCACATGTCCTTCCAATTTTCAGATGTGATCTTTATTTTCTAGACTCTGGCAGGCCTCGAAAAACTGTTTGCAAATTTACCATTTAATATTCCAGACACCGTACAAACCCTGTGCATCTGTGAGAGAACTGAAGTGTCTCAGTTTGTGCTCAAGAGTTCTTTCCTCACGAGAAACTGTAAAAGACAATCGGGCTGCTTAAACTTCTAATCCTCCATTCGTAAGAAAAACGATGGCAACTGGTAATTAACAAATAACCCATGCTTCTAAGGGCACGGAAACCTTCCAAATACTTATAAAAACAGACAGAAAAGTTCCAAAATCTTCAAACCTAGCATACACCACGTCATTGATACTGTATGGCTTTCCTTGGGCCCAATTGGTTGTGTTAGGTTTGCAAGCTACCATCAGTAGTAAAATGTTCAGCTGCTACATGTATCTTTTCTCCTCTGGAGGACTGCAACCCATGGATGTCATATCAAAGCTACATCTAGTTTTACGTTAACGTAGGCTCCTAGTAGAGTCACCTAATAATTGCATATAACTGGGACTTTATGGCCATTTCACTTTGGTATTGAACATTCAAAAAACATTTTTACTCACATCTCATGTCGTCTTTCCCAGCACTTTGCAACCCATTGTTCTGTCATAATGGTAGTTCCAAGACTCACTGCAGCCTGAGGGTTAATGCACAAGTAAATGATTGTTCAATTTGAAACTTTAAATTCTTAAGCAGTCTGTTGAAACATTTATTAGTGGTAAGTCTTTGTCTATCTTCCAGGATGGAAGATATTGTTTTATTATATGGCAAGGTCTGCAAGTAGGCAAGATAAATCAAATGCTGTGCTGTACTTCAGGCTTCTCAAGCCACCAGCAGGCAAGATGCAGTATCTTGCCCACTTGAGGTTACCTACTGTCCTGCAAGAAAAGCATTTTCTTCATGACAAACAATAAATGCTCTAATGACCTAGAGCTTGTATGGTCAAAATGGTTGGATGTTCAGGGCTGTCATTAAATTTCCAGACACCTGTTGCCTCGATCTTCATTCCAACAAGCTTGTTACAATGTGGCTGAATTGTATCAACAAGAGACAATTTCAGCTGTAACACCAAGGGCTCATCAAACATACTCAGTCGTAACAGGTGTTGCGGTTTATGGCCATTAATGATGGCTCTGGATTTTAGCCTTGTTATTTTCAATTTTTGTCTGTTTATGGACCATGATGCAGTTGAGGTCCACAAACATTAAAAAAAAATAACTTTGGCAATATCCAGCCATTTCAACCTCACGCTTCATCAAGAACCCATCTGTATGCAGTGTACCACATACTTACTCTGTACTTCTGCCCATGTATTGAGTTGGCAACAAGCTGTGTCACCCTTCCACTGAATTCTCGTCGTATACTACCACCCATATGATGAACTAGATTACAAAGTCGTCCAAGTTCTTCTTTCTTTCGAAATCCAGTAAAACATATGATAAGATTACTCATCACTGAACAGTAAAGAGGTCTGGAATTGTACGGTAAAGGCTGTCCTTGCTTAGCGCACGAATGCACTATCGGAGGTCCAATGATTCTTTGCTCCTCCTTGCGTAAAAGCTCAAAGTCTTCCCCTTCAAATGGGTCACATACAAAGACTAGTTCAATGTTATCTGTTACTGCTTGTAATGATTCTTTGACATTATCTGATATGGTTACAGGAACATTAAGAGCCTACAGGAAAAGAGGAAAGAAAAGGATATCAGATCTTAAACAACAACAAGTTACTGTCATATCTGTGTAGCATAAAATGTTTCTAAAGCATACTGTAGTTCTCATGTCAGTAACATGACAGGGTGAGAAGGATAACTATAACCTTACATTGAGGCTGCAGTCACTATGGGCCTATTTCTTTAGGGGCCATGGTCTAAGTTTTGGTGCAGTACATTGGGCTTGAAATTAGAAGGATAAGGGGTGTGATTTTTCAGCTAAGACACATTGTACTTTACTAATATATACCGTAGATATATAAACAACAAAGCATATAGATTGCTGAACTGGTAGGTTACCACATGTAACTGCAATGCTGGGAGCAGCATTAAACTTGAAAATTATACAAATGGGGCATTCCATATTTTTATTCCCCCTACCCCCTATGGAGGGCAACAGAGCCAGTCATAAAACCGTCCAACAGATTTTTAATCCCTTCGATCCAAACTTCAAAGGTGCCAACAACGAAAAACTAGGCTGTCGGAATCTGTCCTCCATAGGGGAGAGAGGTGGGGGAGTGGAGAGATGCAAGAAGAAAAATTTAATTGAATGTCTCAATATACAGTTTAACAGTTCAACCCCTTCTAGTCCTAGAGGGGGGAGCAATACGCCTATAGACACTTCAAGGCTCCTTTCAGATGTGTAGCCTATTGAACTAGACTGTTCCAACAAAATGTACTAACTGTAATATTACCTCAATCGCTTGCATGAGTTCTTTATTTTCTCTATTTTCTTTTCCCACTACACAAAGTCGAGTTTCCATAGCGGAGCTGGAGCTGCTGCTTCCTAAAATTTGAGGTCAAACAATAAAATATAATATACACAATAAGCTTACGATATCAGGAAAAAGTTAAAACAACCAATTCGTTGTAAAACTTTGATGAGTTCTAAGCCAACGGCTTTAACTCCTTTTTTCCCTATGTCTTCAGATCATGTTATCTATCGATAGATGATGATATAATTTTCCAAACAATTTTTTCACAAAATTGCTTCGGTCCTCTGAGACATCTCTAAATATCTCTAAATGTCCTAGCTTGAATATCTCAGACAAGGTACTAAGCTAGCGAAGAAAGGAACCATACGAGCTCGCGCAACTATTTTTGTACTAAGATTTAATAATTATGTTCTGTCTTTACGCATATTTCCCGAGATCATGGCAGTTTCTAGAAATAACTTTCCTATAGACATTTAAATGGGAATGTTCAACTGTAGATGGAGGGATAATCCTTAGTTTACTCACTGTCAAACTGACAGCGAAATCTACAAACCCACCTTCACGTGAAGAATTCTGATGGTCGGACGAGTCCAGATTTCCCGAATTATCGGCATCCATTGCGCCTAAAAACGCCGTATTATCAAGGTAATTCTGCCTACACTTATTCTCTCAAATCCAGCGAAAAATCTTAAATAAATCGACGTAGTTTTCACAGAACTTTTAGCCTTCAATTGTTGCTGAACCCCAAAGAAATTTCCTTTTCAAAAATGGCGGTTGTACAACGGTTGAATAGGTCAATTCCATATTTGGAGGTTTTGCGCCGTGCTTACATTTCCTTGTCAGCGGTACTTTTACGCTTAGAATTCGTTGTGTAGTACCATATAGATTGTCCTCTAACTAAGAATATTTTGGTTGGTTCATTTTTCGGGCGCCATTATTTTTGGGGGGCTTTTTACCGAAGGTAATTTGCGTTTCAAGAATAGTCTTGAAGGCTAAATTTAGTTTATTTCGAAAGATTTTTGCAATGGTCTGAAAAGAATCGGGCTATCAAATATATTAATGAAAAAGAATATCATCTGATAATCTCTGGGTTGATGCCAATGAAAACCTCTAAATAAGCTTATTCGAGTAGACTCTCTCGGTCATGTACTCACTCACCATAGCGTCGAAAAGCGCCAGATGGGGCGATTGTAAAACAGTGTAGCACTGGAGTTGTGCCAAGGTGAGTTACGCGCGTGGATCGAGGACATCACGCACGACACGTACGGGTCTCGAATTTGCTTCTGTAAGAAGATGTATAGTTTCTGGCAATTGCTTATCTCTAGATCTTCTCTACAGATCTCGGATTAGATTCTTTCAAGGAGATTATTCTGCTTACAAGATAATTACTTTTAAATCTTCCAACATTGCACAAGAGTGTCGCCCATAAGTTTATAATTGTCTGTGTGGTTCGAAATCTTTGTTATTGCGGTTTTGTTGCGTGCGAAGAAACAAATAAACAGAAGAGCCTCGTCTGTCATGGAAAATGAATCACTATTTCACATGCTGGGAATAGTTCATCGACCAACCGTTATTTTAATGTCACATTTGTATTCAATCAATATTTTCATAAACATTAGTTTGGTTTCATATCCTGTTATGCACAATACATCATTGAAGGGAAACATGAATTAACATTAAAAATTCCGTCAGTTCAGGGGCGCGTTTAGCCTCTTGGACAGATTAAAAGTGTGCCTAAGTGAGCAGTTTTGTGCTTCAGACTTCCAAGTTTCACCAAGTTAAGTTTTTATGGTTCTCGTCCATCTGTTATGTTTTCGTGTCATCTAAACATCCTAGATTCAATTTCCAACTGCCTTTAGCCCGATTTTTTTTTTTTTCAGTTCTTCACCTCACCTCACCTCTCCCAGCAAGCCATCATCATGTTTCAAAAGAATCCGCCGCCATTCACAAAGCAAAGGATATAACAGATCAGTTGTTGCTGACGGATGTGTTTTTATTGTCGTGATTTCGTGACTCAGTGTTTGTGTCCAGTCAATGGAAGCGATAACCCTTTTGTTTAGTCTGAATTAACTGCGTGTTGAGTCTCTAAAAAACAGTGCAGGGAACAAAGACTGCCTAACCGTTGTCATCTGGATCTAATTAAAGCTCGAGAGACTCACTGATAAGTTAACTAACAACTACTTTTAGTGGGTTGGTTCGTTTTTTAAGAGAACAAGTCGCCTTTCGTTAAAAAGATTTCAAAGCTTCATCTGGTATTAATAGACAGATGCTTTTATCAGGGTAAAACGGTTAGCTTTTATACCTCTTCGATTTTGCAAATCAAAACAACTTAAGTCAATGAGAAGCGTTTCTATTTCAGAAGATTTACCGGAGATGAAAGATCTTGCGAACCTTTGCCCTCCTTCCAAAAATATAACGCTTCGATAAAAGAGCGGACACAGAAAACAAATATATTGCCCGGGGGGTAGATACAAAAATAACACTGAAACATTGATCATCGGTCGGAATCCTACCTGATCAAAGAACTGTTCTGTTCAATGTTTTGGCTAGAAATTTCTCGAGTTTTTTCAAAAAATACAGCCGTGAAAGCTGTTGTCTTTTGTCTTTCGAGTTTGTTAACGAGATATTGATTTTTTTCTCACGGATTGAAAAACCAATAAACAGTTGCTTGTTTATTCGAAAACAGGATGTGTGATTGAAAATCAATCAATCACACAGCAAATGCTGCCTGTAGTTTTTAAACTCCATAATATATCGGATGGATAGGCAGGGTCTTTCGCCCGTGTAAATCGATTTCTCTTTTAATTGCGGTAAACAGTTCCCGCATTAGAGACCCTCAGGCACGCCTGTTTTGCTTACTTTTGTGCCTGTCTACAAACCACCATTGTGTTGATCACGCAAGGAAAAATTTAGTTTGTTATATATATTTTGTTGGGTGTCTCTGTCGTTATAATTTGGAATTTCTCAACAAAAGAGAGAAATTCAACTAAGCTTCTTGATACTGATCATAAATATCATTCATAATCAGAGCTTTCGCCGAATAAAATAAAAGTTTGTTGAAAACCGGTTTGACTAAATACATCGTTATGTTTATAAAGACTGACAAATGTAAAAATATAACAGTCTGCAGACCTCTCAGAACCGGCACTAAATCTGTTTAGAGGTCACTTGTATTAGATATCGAGGTTTCGGTGAAAGTTATTACTAAACGGAAGTTGTCGAAACTTGTGCCGGTTTACTAACAAGACAGCCTCGCAGTTCACGCGCAACATGTCGAGGAAGCGGAGCGAAGGAACCATTTAGTGGTTTCTGCAGAAGGTAATCCAATTTTGACAATAGACGCACTGACAATGTGGAGGAATATTTTGTCAACATTCATCCTGGTCCGACTTGGCAACCGACGGCTGGGAAATCATCGCTAAGTTTTAATAAGCAGAACCAAAATAAGAATAATCAGTCCTGTTATTTTATACCGCAGGTTTTTGCACGGTACGAAACTTGCGCCAGGTTGTTCAAAGCCCGCGATTACGCTAACCCAGGATAAGTGAGGATTTTAGTTTTGTAACTTTTCAGTGAAGTTTTCTGTTTATGGTACTTGGCCTCAGTTCTGAGTTTGAGTAATCTCAAACTACGCAAAACATCAGCCGATGATTAAAAGAACAAAAAAGAAACGTTTTTATACGCTGAGAGAAATTCAGAATGCATCGGTTAAATTTAAATCCTAGGTTGCCATTAACCAGCTTTCGAACAATCCGGCCCATTTTAACAAATTTACTTATTTTTCAAGCAAGGCAAGAGAGGTCTGAATTTGTAGTTAGGGCAAATTTGTGGTCATATTCAAAGCTGTTACTAGAGTTACGATGAGGCGTTCCCGGAATTGGCGTTTAATAAAGTAGGTGGACCGTACTATTATTATCCACGAGAAAAAGAAATTAAAATTAGTCATTACTTATTTTAATCTAAGGAAAAGTCAACTTTTTAAACTGGAACATGATAATATTAGTGCCATTCTGCGGTTTCCGAAATTTCCTTTTTTGAGAAAGAGAACTTCGGTAAGGAATTTAACAGAACGAATGAGTGTTAAATATATAGAGTAACATATAAAACCGGATAAAAAAAGTAACACGACACATGCCAAAATAACCGAAAACGTGACTTTCTTTATGTAGTATTGCTCTTTTTTTCAGCGTCACAGGAAAACTCTCCGAATAACCCACGCGACATGGCCCCTGCATGCGGTGACATAAGTTTTGCGTAGCAGTGAAGATGAGTAACTGTTTCCGGCTAGAAGAACGGAAGTCAGTTCCTATTCATCTCCAATTTTGCTCTATATCTTGCTTTGCATCACGTAGACAAAAACCTTTAATCATTTTTTGAGCCAATATCCCTGCTGAGTGATTGAGAAAATGGCGATAAATGCACGCTGAAATTTGGACATATACACTGTAAAAACTGACTAGTTGAAACAACCAATTAAAATATTTGCCAAATGCATCTGCGAGAACCCTTTCTTTTTGGTTGTTGTCACCATTTTAAAATGGTTTGAATTAACTGGTTTCTTTTGGTTTGAAACAACTAATTATTATAGTTATTATGACTATTGATTTGTTTGTTTCGACTATTTTGTTTAGTTAAACTGCCGCCACTTCTCATGTCATTTTAACCATTAAGAAATAGTAGTTTTAACCTGTTTATCATAAGTTGGGACAAACATTACCTTTGGTTAAAATGACTATTTTTTTGTGTGTTTAGTAACCACACTTATTGGTTAATTTAACTAATTAAAATGGTACCCAAGGTGCACCTGAGAGAACCCATTTTTTTTAGTTACTTCTTGTCAAAATAGCTGAAAAGAATGGGTTAAACAAATTTGTCACTTTAACCTCAAGTGTATCAGTTATAATTACTGTTTTTAATTAATTGAAATAACAACTTAAAATAGATCATATTCACATCTAGTTTTCGTTGCATCTCTCTTTAATAACTGTGTTTTAAAAATAATACAGTGTTTTCAGCTAAAAAAAGTACAATTATGTAAATGCTTATCCTCAGAAAATCAATGCTTGTAATGTAACAATAAGATAATATATAATGCATGTTGTCTACTTTAGCTGCAAGACTACTGTCTGCGAACACCAATTGTGATAGCAGCTTATTAAGGTTAAATGACCTTAGCAATATCAATTTCTTTGAACTTGCAAACGACCATTCTTTCCGCCGCCAGCACTAATGACTGGATGTCGTCGTCAAAATACCACTTCCCCCCCCCCCCCTCCACCTCCGGTTGAAAAAAGACAAGGTGCTATTGTCGCCTCCACCTCTCCTTTAAGTTTGGCATCCACCTCAGAATTATTCTATAACAAACAAAACATTTCAAAATAAATAGTCCTGGAATTAATATGTTTGTAGTATACTTTCTACAGTTTCTAGCGCTAATAAAATAGAGTGTTTGTATTTCTTATTTAATGCTATTTCTGATCTTGCTTTTACAATCTTTAAACAAAACATGGCATGCGTAGATATTATCATTACTTAAAGTATTGTTCCAGTGAAATTGCAACTGCAATTGTTGACATTGCATTTGTAGATATTATCATTACTTAAAGTATTGTTGCAGTGAAATACTAAATGAAATTAATCATGCAGTATATGATAGGTTAAAATAATCAACTATAACGCAACCATATCATCAAGGCATGTATAAAACAAAACAAATCTTAAACTCTGACAGGATTGAAGCATGGCTATACAAGTGTTTTGATATTGCAATGGTAATGACTTCTGAACCAAGTCAGTGAGAACACCGAGGTTGGTCGCAATACCTACATTTACACTAGAGTGATTTCATTCAACCCATGAGGCAATATCTAAAATTAAGTGCATGTCTAATGATAAAAACTTTAAAAAAACAGAAACAACAGATCTAGTATCTAATATTGTTTCACAACTTTGGCAGTAAAAGGGCAAAACCTAAAATTAGCCAATCACATTTGTTCAAACATTATCAAGATTATGTGCTCTGGTGAGCAATTGCCTCACCATTTCGCAGATGTTAGCTTCCTAAAATAATTGTCTGTTTAGTGTTATACTTTCTTGATCACAGTCAATAAATTGGTTTAATCATAATTGGATCTGGATCCAAGCAAACTCCAAAAAGTAAACTAGAGTGAGACGTAGGAATGAACAATACTTTCACTAATGATCTTAGACTTTTCTTATGAAAGAACTTGAAACAAACATTTTAGCCTTGATATCACCCTTTACACCTGTTCCAAAGGTACCCTCCCCTAAAATATTGTCAGCCTTTTCTATTGCTTGTAAATGTTTATTTATTGTCATGCTTTTTGGTATATCTGAAAGCTAGTTTCGTTTTCTTCCATAAAAAATAACCATTTGCTATTTGCTTCTCGCTCTAATTTCATTTTTGATTTTTTTGATTACTTTGGCTGAAGCTGAACTACTTTGCAAAACAATTATTACGAGTGTTTTTTTTTTTATTTATTTTATTATTATTTTATTTTATTTATTTATTTTTTATTATATGCTTTTTTCATTTTTCTTTCCACTCTGGGGGCACTGAACTGGAGGTTTACTGCTTGTTGATTCCAGGTGGTGTTGCTGTTCATATTTTTGGAATCGGGGAGGATAGTTTTGAAATAGAGAACTGAATTTGAATTTTGTTAGTAGGAATATTTTCCATCATAATGTGAGCCAGGTCAAATAAGAAATTAAGAACCCATGCAGTTGCCCAAGGAAGGCTGCCACAAGGGACAACCTCAGCCTGGAAATTGCCAAGAGGCAAGCATTTAAATCTTGCCTTGACAAAACAATGGCTTCTGCTGGATTTCAACTTCTCAACCTACATTAGAATCCAGAGCACGTGCAAATGTGCATTTTTCTAACATGCCCAATATGAACAATGAAAACAAGCTGTATAGTTTCCGTTTCTTTGTGTCTACAATTCAGTCCTCCAAGCATATTTAGCAGTACTTTCTTGTTAAAGATTCTAGATGAACAGATGTCTTTGAATCAATATTGTATCAGCTTCTCTATAGGCACAGATGTTCATGGAGGTTGAACATTGACAACGAAGCCGCATGACAAGAAATGAGTAGTTGTAGTTTTTCGTTACTACTGGTAGCTGTTGATCACTAATACTGCCACTGGATTTTAAGTCAGCACATGTATCTTAATAGCACAACATAACCCTACATTTTACTGAAGTCATAAAATTATACTGTATATGTAAAATGTGTCACCTTGCCTGTGTAAGTGAAATGGGGTCAGCAATAAACAAATTGAACATTAAAACATAGATTAACGATATATATTAGAATAGTAAAAAGTCGGTCACCCCAAAACGCAGACCATGCAGACTGCAGGCTGCAGACCGTGCAGACCATGCAGACTGAGTAATTTTTTTCCAACACTTGACTCACTTTTTTTCGCTTCTAGTGACAAAATAGTGTTCAATATGTCGTAATGTTTGTTATTTACCCACAAGCGGCACAAACTTAACATCTCACTGTTGATTCACGCGTTTAATAGACCTTCTATGGTAAATTCCCTTTCCTGGTCCTAAATATACTAAAATCAAGCATAAAAATAAACTTACATACATTCAAATTGCGTCAATTTTTGACGGGTTTGTGGTTTTATTTATTTTGTCCAATTTGTTGTTGTTGTGTTTGAGTCACAAAGTACAGAATCGCTATTAGACTAGGAGAATTCCTCTTTCCCTTAGTTGACCGTAAGTAAACCTCGAGGAAAAAAATGCTCGCGTGAAATTTTTTCCTCGAGCTTTTCTTATGCGTCACGCACGATGGACTAAGCGAAAGAGGGACCACTCGTAGTCTTTTAAATCGCCATAAAAACACAACTGCCATGGTGCAGAAGGCAACAAACGAGTCAAACCACCAGAGATTTGTTTAATCTTTACTGTAGTTGATTAGTAGATTCTGAAGAGTGGATCTCTGTGACTTGGAAGAACTAATACGATGAAGTTTACTACTAAGCTTGAATACAATTGAATGTTCGCAATACTGACGCTGATCGCAACTGAAATCGAAATCTAAAATTCTAGTCCTAAAACGAACTATTCATGAGCTGTCAAATAAAGGAAAACGAACTGTTCATGAGCTATCATATATAGGAAACCCCAATTAATCGCTAAACTATTTAGGGGTACAGAGAAACATAGAAAAATAATCACGCATTGTTGAAAGTCAGGCATTCTTCGTAAATCACGATGTTCGTATTCATGTTCATAGATCACGCCACGAAAGTAGGACTGTTCATTACATAAGGACAGTGCCATAAGGACATAAGGACAGATAAATTAACCATCGCATAAACTCATCACGGCAACCATACTGCGCTGAGAATTTCAAATGCTATTCGGTTTTCTGTGACCTTTCCATGCGCTAGTCTTTTTTGGCGTGATCGCAGTCACACTCCAACAGCCATTTGGAATTACATTTTGCACAGCAAGAGTAGAAAATGCACATGTTACGTGTGACATCATAATACAAGTGAAGTTTATTTCTACATTTTACAGTCTAAAAACGCTTCTTCCTTTGAACTTCTCAGAGTCACGTTTAAAGGAGATGGCCAATGTTCTTTTGTTCGAGGTACATTTTCGAGGATACCGGTATTCTTAGACTGCGAGCAGTCTCTCTTTAACTCGAACGAAAATCCGTGGGGAAGAACGCAAAGAAGAGCTCAACAGAAGTGAGCGGTCGTTTTTGCGTTCTTCCCCACGGATTTTCGAGCAAAAGAGACACTGCCCGCAGTCTACAGTATTCTATAGGATTCCTATTTCTACAATCACATCTAACAACAGCCTTACGTCACAACTTTCTTGAGTGAATTCACTGCCTTGACAAGGGCTGAGTGATCGGGGTTCTTCTTGTCTGTGTGTTTCAGAAGATCTGAGGAACCAGAATCCCAGTCAATTTTTCTGAACTGACTAAAATCACTTAAATTGATTAATTCCAAGCCACAACGTTTGATAGCAACGTGCAAACATGAAACATCGAATCGAAGGATAAATGGGAAAAAATTAACTGATCAATCGCTTCAGTCGTTTCCAAAAAGGACTAAGATGCAAAGACGATCATATTGAAAGACTATCGAGGCGTCACAATGGAGAGGACCTGGCCTTGACAACTGGGATCGCTTGTTAAGAATACAATCCCGTTTGGGGCGGGTGATCGGGACAATCACAAGCGTTTTAATGAAAACCAGTCGTGGTTCGTGGGGATCTCAAAACATTTAAGCAAGTTGAAAGGCGTTGGGTTGTGTTTTACGTTTACCCACCAGTGTTTGATGGGCTGTAATTTTATCAGTTCTGTTTACCTAAAAGAAGTAAATTCATGCTTGGCAGTCTTTGAACCGGTCTGATGAGAAGGTCAGCCAAGCTCTGTCCCTCGCATTCCGGTCTGTTAAGACATGCCTAGTTAAACAAACACAACAAATGAAGAGTCAGTCAGCATGTGGTGCAGACGGAAATTTCCCTGTAAGTAACCGGCGGTATGTAGCATCTGCTACATAACATAGAGGAGTTAAAAAATTGACGTCAGTTTTTCATGCGTCTGTCCCGTTATTGATCATGAATTTTTTCATAACATTGTTAAAGGATCCGCAGACTACTTTGACAATGTTATGACGAAATTCATGATCAATAACAGGACAAACGCATGAAAAACTGACTTCAATTTGTTTTTTCACGATAACGAATAGTCAAATTGTTCGCTCTCGCTCGTTGACACGATGAAAATTAGCCAATGAGCGCGCGAGAATTTCAGCAGTTACCGTAAAAAGTCAGTTAACAGTAAATTATTGAATGAATCATGGAACAAATAAAACTGACCAAAAAAACGTTCACTTGATGCTGGCTTACAGTTATGAGAACGGGTAGGCTATGGGCAGGTTCATTGGTTGGAATAGCCCTTTTTACCTTCAAAAAGGCGTGAAATCTTGGAACATCTCGATCACATCTCGCCACGGTTTCGTTCGTCATCTCAAAGTAGTTCACGAACGGTGGATAAACTCTAACCATGTCTTCAGCCTGAGGAAATCCAAACCGAATAGAACCGTTTTCTAAAACTGGCAAATCTAATATTAAAGTATTTAGCAATCCCACATAGAACCAACAACCTTAGTAAGAGTTTCATTTCAATCTCATTTGCGCGGTCAAGTCATTCTGCCCCTTGAGGGGGAAGTCTTAGGTTCGACCCGAGGGGAGATAACAGGGAGATAACAGAGCGCTGCGCCAAGCAGGTGTGGCAAATTTCTGGCTGAATCTCAGACTCTATCGGAAATGGAATTGAGGGCGGGGGGGGGGGGGGGAGGGGAAGGGAGGAGGAGGAGGGGGAATGGGAATCAAGCGCGCGAAAGAGAAGGGTAGGGAGGATAGTTTATCAATGGCGTTTTCTTGTAAAGTAATCGCTTACGTGGTTAATAATGATGTTCCCGATACATTTGTCCTCTTTCCATTCATCCACTAGTACTTCAAGTTCATTCTGCAAAGAAGAGAATATGTACAATACTCACAAATAAAACAAGTTACTCACAATATAAAACCCTTTCACTTATACCAAAGATCGTTATACTCTAATCACACTGGAACGATTATGAAATATTTTGCACGTCAGGAGCGGGCATCTCGTATATTGAAGCAGGATGAACCGAGTGTTACATCATATTAAAAATACGCAGCAAGTAACCAAAAAATTAAAAAGCAAGGTTGACAGAAATGCCTTCGAGTGGCTCTTGCATAATTTAAAAAATCTTTCAAAAATTTCCTGATAGCTCCTAGGGATTCATCCTCACAGGCACGCTTTTTAATTAAAATACTTCCACGTAAATACTGCCTTCTCTCTGACCGCGCTGAACGTTCCGTAAATTTCGCGCGGAATAAAACCTTTGTTAAATATAAAATGCTAAACCCTGTTAAAAACCTCAGTGATAACTGTCATTTATCCTGTCATTTTTAATTGAATTATTCTATTAAAATTTTGTTTGCTTTTCTATGAACTATGAACGGTCTTTAAACTGCGCAACACACAACACACAAAAAAACTGCTCAACACACAAAACCGCGAGTTTTTTTTTTTGTAATTCGCTGTTATGGGGTATCTTACCATGATTTTTTTGTGAACCGCCAAAATGCCAGGTAAACGACCAAAGATCGTCTTGATGTCTTCAGCCGAGATGATTGATCCACCCCGTGGTTCCTTTTCAAGTGGCTCTTTGAAAACCTAAATGAAATAAGGCGCTTGAGAAATCAGACATGAATTAAATTCAACAGGCGCTATCACACGACGAAATTTCTCCGGCAATTTATAGCGGACACTAGTCGCATGAGAAACTTCCTTGGCCAAGTACCACGTACCTGAAATGAACAAGCCTCGCAAAGGTTTTGTCGTAGCAGGCCCTTCACGAAGTAGAGTGAAATTCTTAATTTAGAAGTTTTTATAACGCCGGCCGTGACAATGATCATTGCAATAATTTTTGTATGCTTTGCTATCTTATTAAACTGTTATTTTCGAATTCAGGTATCCTACCATTTAAAGGTAATTTTGTATGTGGCCAAAATAACTCAAAATACCATGACTGAGCTCCTTTAAAACTTGGGTCACACCTTTCCTTAAGCCACGTGCTTCAAAATCACTACCTGCGGATGAAAGTACACAAAAACCCAAACCTATAACATTTTTGCTTAAATTGACCCGTTTAGCCAGCCGCAGCCATTCTGATACCTTGAGGATGTTTGTAAGAATCTCCACGTAGTTTCTTTCTGTTTGCAAAAGTTCCATGGCTACTTGCTGCCGTGACGTCAAAGGCTTGGGGGGACCTGGGACGGGTGTGCTCAGAGGGGAGATGGTACCGCTTGGAGTCTCTGTAGAGGGACGATACAAAAGGAAACAGAGCTGTATGGAGAGTTTATTATCCACGGCTGCTGTAAACAGTTATTCACATATCCGAAAGATGGTTGTATAGATATGTAGGAGACATCGGTCAATTATCATTTACGTTCGTCAACGGTTGAGCAAATGGTAAGCAAAAATGCCGCATGGTAAGTTCCGTTTGGATTGGCTCTTTACTATTTACCCAAAATACCCAAGTTGCCGAAAGAGACAAAAGACGAGTTCGACCTGATCATCATTCCAAGATGACGGCGAAGAACTGCGAATAGTAAGCACATTTTTCACTCGGATATTTTGGCTGAAAATTTTGGACTCCCTTCCCAAGGGTTGCGTTTATTTCGGAAATTTTCCGGTTGGTCGAGCCAAAATTGTCTTATCATCTACATTCTGATCGAAATTTCCGGAATTTTTGGGTAAATTGTAAACAACCATTTAAGCTTTAGTTTGACTGATGAAATTTAATAGAAGCCAAAAGGTTAATCAAGGAGCCCTACAAATTGAATTCTCTATTTCCCAATTGCCGTAATTCACGCTGTTTGCCCCCCAAATTTTGCATGAAATGTTCGTAGGAATATGTGGACCTCCCAAAACCATTTTACAACAATAGTTCAGTTTATGCAAATTTGGGGGGCAAACAGCGTAAATTATGGGCAATTAGAAAATAGAGAATGTAGTAAGTGGTTTTCTTATAAAGAAGTGCAGTTCAAAATGTTTTGCCAGTCTGTGAAAACCAATTGCATTCCGACCTACTGAAAATGTTAATGAAACCCCTGCAGTAGCCCCAGGTTATCAGACATAGCTTTCTTAATATACGTGCTGTTAACAATTTTATTTCTGCCAACTGCCGCAAAATCCACCTACATGTATAAACAAGTCTATGACGTGTTATTGAGAAACAAGATGGGGTCTGCAGAAGCAAGTCTCCCTAGACCTGAAGGGAGGTTTTTGCACCTAAGTTGCTAGCAAAGAGGTATTAAAATTGCCTTATCTTTCACAGGGAATTTATTAGAACTGAGCAGGAGTTATTAGTACCTTGCTGCTCTGTGGATTCTTCCATATGAAATGGCATCATCTTGAATTTTTCCTGTGACAAATTAAACAAGTCAACATTGTCTGCGTGGTAGCCTAATGGTCTTTCCTGCGACTTGAGATCAAGGGTGGAAATTTCTGTAGCGGAAGGTTAAGACTTACTTACAAGATGCTGGCAACAGGCAGACTGCTCAAGATTCTAAAGTGTGCTGAAATATTTTCTACAGTGGATTGCTCATGCACAAGAATGTGCAGCTGACTGCAAACTGAGACGAATCTGATCACTTCTGATCTGTTGGCTTTTTTTTTAACTATCAGAGGAAAAAACTTACCATTCCATCATCCATTGCGTTTGCTCCACTACAAAACAAAATTAACAATGTCCTTTTTTTCAAAGTAATATTCCCAACAGCATTCCTACACATTATTTTAAGTGTATGCAGAACTCAAGACCTATTCTGTACATTTCCCAATCATTATATCAATTTTCTTTTTCCAGAGTCAAACAACAAGTGGATTTCCTCAAAACGTAAATATTAGTAATAACCATACATGCATTGTAACTTACATTGTGAACCTACAGCCCTCATGGTGCAATGTGGAAACACATGTACCTGGTTAACATGGGGAGAGTTCTCCAGATTCTGCCATTGAACATTTTGACCAAGGCAAATTTGAAATTTGACTAGCTGGCAAACTTGCTGCAGTTTGGCAAAAACTTAAACTCCACATGTCCTTGCAATTTTCAGACACTGTACGAACCCTGTGCATCAGTGAGAGAACTGAAGTGTCTCAGTTTGTGCTCAATAGTTCTTTCCTCACGAGAAACTGTACAAAGACAATCGGGCTGCTTAAACTTCCAATCCTCCATACATAAGAAAAAAGATGGCAACTGGTAATTAAAAAATAATGCACGCTTCTAAGGGCATGGAAACCTTCCAACATACAGAAAAGTTCCAAAATCTCCAAACCTAACATACACCATGTCATTGATACTGTATGCCTTTCCTTGGGCCCAAGTGGTTGTGTTAAGTTTGCAAGGTACCATCACTAGTAAAATGTTGAGCTACTACATGTATCTTTTTTCCTCTGGAGGACTGCAACCCATGGATGTCATATCAAAGCTACATCTAGTTTTATGTTGGTGTAGGCTCCTGGCAGAGTCACCTAATAATTGGATATAACTGGGACTTTATGGCCATTTCACTTTGGTATTGAACATCCAAAAAACATTTTTACTCACATCTCATGTCGTCTTTCCCAGCACTTTGCAACCCATTGTTCTGTCATAACAGTGGTTCCAAGACTCACTGCAGCCTGAGGGTTAATGCACAAGTAAATGATTGTCCAATTTAAAACTTTAAATTCTTAAACAGTCTGTTGAAACATGTATTAGTGCCAAGTCTTTCTCTATCTTCCAGGATGGAAGATATTGTTTTATTATATGGCAAGGTCTGCAAGTAGGCAAGATAAATCAAATGCTGTACTGTGCTTCAGGCTTCTCAAGCCACCAGCAGGCAAGATGGAGTATCTTGCCCACTTGAGGTTACCTACTGTCCTGCGAGAAAAGCATTTTCTTCATGACAAACAATAAATGCTCTAATGACCTAGAGCTTGTATGGTCAAAATGGTTGGATGTTTACGGCCGTTAATAATGGCTCTGGATTTTAGCCTTGTTATTTTCAATTTTTGCCTGTTTATGGACCACGATGCAGTTGAGGTCCACAAACATTAAAAAAAACTAACTTTGGCAATATCCAGCCATTTCATCCTCATGCTTCATCAAGAACCCATCTGTATGCAGTGTACCACATACTTACTCTGTACTTCTGCCCATGTATTGAGTTGGCAACAAGCTGTGTCACCCTTCCACTGAATTCTCGTCGTATACTACCACCCATATGATGAACTAGATTACAAAGTCGTCCAAGTTCTTCTTTCTTTCGAAATCCAGTAAAACATATGATAAGATTACTCATCACTGCACAATAAAGAGGTCTGGAATTGTACGGTAAAGGCTGTCCTTGCTTAGCGCACGAATGCACTATCGGAGGTCCAATGATCCTTTGCTCCTCCTTGCGTAAAAGCTCAAAGTCTTCCCCTTCAAATGGGTCACATACAAAGACTAGTTCAATGTTATCGGTTACTGCTTGTAATGATTCTTTGACATTATCTGATATGGTTACAGGAACATTAAGAGCCTACAGGAAAAGAGGAAAGAAAAGGATATCAGATCTTAAACAACAACAAGTTACTGTCATATCTGTGTAGCATAAAGTGTTTCTAAAGCATACTGTAGTTCTCATGCCAATAACATGACAGGGTGAGAAGGATCTCTATAAACCTACATTGAGGCTGCAGTCACTGTAGACCTATTTCTTTAGGGGCCATGGTCTAATTTTTGGTACAGTACATTGGGCTTGAAATTAGACGGATAAGGGGTGTGATTTTTCAGCTAAGACACATTGTACTTTACTAATATATACCGTAGATATATAAAAAACAAAGCATGTAGATTGCTTAATTGTTAGGTTACCAGATGTAAATGCAATGCTGGGGGCAGCATTAAGGTTACCGTATACCTTCAGGGGTGTCTCGCGTCCAAGCGATGTAGCGCGTCCGGTTTAAGCTGTAGATAACTAAACCCCGATATCAAATTAAAGCTCATAGAGCTGGCTATCAAACCATACCAAAACGTTTGAAATAAAATGAATTGCCGATTTTTTCAGGGCCACTAAATGGAAGCGTCCTAATCACCTTTGGGAAGCTACAAGTCAAAGCGAATTTTGTTTTTCGCCAATTTATTTTTTCCCTCGGTTTCAGCACAAAAAGCGCTAAAAAGTGTGTCTGCGTTTTTCCATATTCAACCGCAGTAAAAAGTTACAGAACATTTTCGAAATAGGATTTAAAAAATGTGAAGTGATCGTACAAAAATCGCTCTCGGAGAAAAAATATTTCGAAATAAACAATTTGCAGAGAGGTTTTTGTTTTTTATATGTTAATCTAGCTACTGTACAAATTTGAGGGCAAACAAACAAATTCACTTTGAGTTGTAACTTTTTAAAGTGTCTGCTTCAAGCGAAAAAATTTATTCGAGAAAACATCGCTAAGAAAAATCTCTTGCTTCGCAAACAAACTCCGCCCACAAACGCCTTCAACTGGGTTCTCAGATCACTGAGCCAATCAGCGCTTGGAAAATTTACTACCATTAACTCGCGGTGAAACTTACGCGTGAATCTCCAAAAAAAACTTTGTGTTTCGCAATGCGCTCAAGGCGGAGAGATAATTTTTCTGCAGCTGGGTTTTTCTTGAAGCTGGTTTGGCAAAATGGGGAAGACGGAAAAGGATACGAACGCTAGAGTAGCTGGGCGACGAGAACAAACAAAAGAAAGCGCGGCGGAGCAAATGTGCATGGATTATATTCCAATGGATCTCAATGAGTCAGACGATTCATCGGTATCGGACTCAACAAAAGAGTCATTGTAAACATCGCTGTTATCGCTGTCGAGGTCCCAAATTTTTACAGAACCTTTCTCTTCTCTTGACTTGATCTTTTTGCCCGCTTGATACGTCAGTAGCTTCATCCGCGAGGCCAACTTTCGCTTCTTCACTCATTGATGTATTTTCATTCGTTCTTCGCTTTTTCGAACTGGTAAACGGAGTTTTCCGTGATCCATGTTTACTTATAACTTAATAGAATTACATCTGATACGAAAAATGTTTGGATTAACGATGCTGATTATAACTGAATAGCCAGCCAATTCGTGGTATCCATATAGGTAATATTCCCGCGAAAGCAGTCGCGGTTGATTGCATGCACGGTATAGGGCTGTCAATCAAGAGGGAACTTTTATTTCCGGCCATAACGTAAACCCTCCATTTCTCCGCCAATATTAAGTTTTTTTCAATGTTGTTTTCAGAAATTAGAGATTACTCTTCGACAATTACTTTGAACCAAAAATCCAAATTTGAAGAAAATTGCCGATCTGAAGGTATACTGTAACCTTAAACTTGAAAATTATACAAATGGGGCATTCCATATTTTTATTCCCCTACCCCCTATGGAGGGCAACAGGGCCAGTCATAAAACCGTCCAACAAATTTTTAACCCCTTCGATCCAAACTTCAAAGGTGCCGACAACGAAAAACTAGGTTGTCGGAATCTGTCCTCCATAGGGGAGAGGTGGAGGAGTGGAGGGGTGCAAGAAGAAAAATTTAATTAAATGTCCCAATATACAGTTTAACAGTTCAGCCCCTTCTAGTTCTAGAGGGAGGAGCAATACGCCTATAGACACTTCAAGGCTCCTTTCAGATGTGTAGCCTATTGAACTAGACTGTTCCAACAAAATGTACTAACTGTAATATTGCCTCAATCGCTTGCATGAGTTCTTTATTTTCTCCATTTTCTTTTCCCACTACACAAAGTCGAGTTTCCATAGCGGAGCTGGAGCTTCCTAAAATTTGAAGTCAAACAATAAAATATAATGTACACAATGAGCTTACGATATCAGGAAAAAGTTAAAACAACCAATTCGTTGTAAAACTTTGATGAGTTCTAAGCCAACGGCTTTAATTCCTTCTTTCCCTATGTCTTCAGATTATCGATGTTGCCTATCGATAGATGATGATATATTTTTCCAAACAATCTTTTCACAAAATTGCTTCGGTCCTCTGAGACATCTCTAAATATCTCTAAATGTCCTAGCTTGAATATCTCAGACAAGGTACAAAGCTAGCGAAGAATGGAACCATACGAACTTGTGCAACTATTTTTGTACTAAGATTTAATAATTATGTTCTGTCTTTACGCATATTTCCCGAGATCATGGCAGTTTCTAGAAATAACTTTCCTATAGACATTTAAATGGGAATGTTCAACTGTAAATGGAGGGATAATCCTTAGTTTACTCACTGTCAAACTGACAGCGAAATCTACAAACGCACCTTCACGTGAAGAATTCTGATGGTCGGACGCGTCCAGATTTCCCGCGCCCAAAAACGCCGTATTATCAAGGTAATTCTGTCTACACTTATTCTCCCAAATCCAGCGAAAAATCTTGAATAAATCGACGTAATTTTCAGTGAACTTTTAGCCTTGCAGAACCCCAAAGAAATTTCCTTTTCAAAAATGGCGGTTGTACAACGGTTGAATAGGTCAATTCCATATTTGGAGGTTTTGCGCCGTGCTTACGCCAGGTGATCTGACCGTAAATAATTGACCAATCATCTTCAAGGAAAAATGATTTTTAAAGCCGCACAGAATTCTTTGCGCGCCTAGTAGAGCTTGTACTGACTAGATTCCATGTTGCCGTGCGTCTTTTCAGTAATAGATCACAGATGACGTCAAAATGTGGTAAGAACAAATAGCCGCCTTTGCCCACTTTGGCGAACACGAAAAAAGCCATTTGACATAATCTATTGTCTATACAAAATGAAGCAATCTCATTGGTTGCTATGCGTAGCAAAGAATTGTGATTGGTCCAGGAAAATCACGCCACTGTCAAACTTGACTCGAGCGTCGCTTCTCGTGCAATGAAAACTTACAGTGAAAGCAGAATTGAACTGTGAAATCTACAAATCTTAAAGAAAATGCTGAAAAAGTAAAGTCAGTTTTTGTCAGCAGAGCAGCCCTGTGAGCCGAAAAGTTTGGAAGTTGCCTGGAATATTGCAGGAGAAGAAAAATACGCTCGGAAAACCTGCGGTTGCGGTCAATCTGAAGGCCATTCGATTCGAGTTTTGAATGAAAGGAGCGTTAGTGACGGTGGAAATTTGTGTCCTCTGTGGTTGATGATTCTCAAATCAGTTTGAAATAGTGTCGGAGATACCTTTTAGCCGCGATACAGTTGGCCTTGGGCTGTAGTGAGCTATACTTTGCTCGCTGTTGTGCCCTGAAACGGACTGGAACATTCGCATCGGAAAGCAAGGTAATGTGTATATTTTAACTGATTTTAAGAAGTCATGTTTTGATGTGTCATTCCTGACATCAACCTGTGTCAACAATTATTTTGAGACTGAGAAAAGTTGAATTGTTTTAAAATAAGTCAAGCTCATAAACGTTTTGTTTATTGGGGTTGTTAAATTCGAGATAACGCAATGGTTCTCGGCTTACCAAGACCAATGTTGTGCTTGGTTTAGTCTCACTCGACTGCCGACTGGGACTGTTCGAGCGTTTTTTCTGAGTCATTTTCTAAAAAAGAAACGGCTTTATCTTTCCTCTTCCTGTTAGACTATGGTTCTCGCACCGGTTCAATGCCTCAACAAGACTTTTTTGTACCTTATCTTTTGCCCAGTCACGTAAAATATTATCTAAATTCTCAAAACTTTCTGCCATTTTAAAACACAGAGGGAAAAACTTTGAAACGATGACGTCAATCGTGCGTCTGTCCTCTAATAGATCATAGGGGAGAACCAATTAAAATGCGAGAATAACTTGGGTTATTATATAACGACGCATCGATCGCGCTGTGAGGATAAACATGGCAGTTTTCAGTCGGCTTTTTTTCTCATCATGCTTTGGTTGTGAGTGGAGTTATAACTTTACTACCGAGTATTCTTAAAGATGTTTTAACTTAGAAAAGTTCAGTACACGATTATCTAGACCACCAAAGTCAGTGAGTTGGCTTGTGGGCCTTCTGGGCACATGTTCTCTCCCGCAAGAGGTGGTTGAACCATCTTTCCATTGATCCATACATTTTGATGGCGTATTCAGCTTTGTTGGCTGAAGGAAGTGTGTGCAGAAGACGCAAGGAAGCCGTCTGTGCTGCTCGAACTAAAGATGGATCTTGCACAATTGGATATCTTTCCTCCGGATTCTCATTGGTATCGTCGCAAAGATCGTAAACATTGGCAAGTCCTCCATCAATTGCTTGCTTAAGCGACGGGACTTTGTTCAACATTTCTCGCAGCTTCGTTGTTCCAGGCTCTCTTCCACAGGCCAACAATACTTTTATTCTATGAGGCTTTTCGTGTCCTACTACTTGTAAACTTTGCTCCACCCATTTTCCGCCGCTTGCTGTCTTGCCACCTGGCTTCGCACGAAACTTCGTCTCCATCTTCCCTGACACTTGTTTCCCCTGTGAAATGGCGTGACCATTTCAGCCATTGCAAACCATCAGTATAGTCCATAATGATGATGCTGTTGTTTGGTGTTGTAACTGCACTCTGTACACCTGACCGACTCACAAATAGTGTAATGTAATTCTCAATGTCAACATAGCCCACAACTACCTCTCCAAATTCATTAAAGGTGAGGCCAATCTTTTCTAGCAATTCTTGGCGTGTGTCATTCAGATTGTTAAAAATTTGTTCTTTACTGAGAATGGGGTTTATGCCAATTACTTGTTCAATTGTTTTCCCCACTTGTTTCTCAAAATGTCCTGAGTTTCTCTTTGGCTACAGTAATGCCAAATGCTCCAACAATACCACAAGAAAACTCTTTAAATGCAGACTGTTCCCTTCTAAAAACCAAAGGCATTAGTGAGTCTTTAACAAGGGAGCCATCTTCTATTTCTAGCAACCACTCGCAACAATTACTCTTGTTCTGAAGGACCATATCAATAAATTTCTGCTTTGGGTCTTGATAGGAAGTAGAAGAAGAGGGACTTAGGTAGAAGAAAGTTTTAAGTTCCGGAAAGCGAACACAAATTTGTTCTCTAAAGGTGACCAGCTTCTTGAAAACATCACCGAAACAAGAGCTTCCTTCCAAAAAAACATCTACAGGTGGCACAATATCCACAACTCTGGGAAAAGGAAATGCAACAATTTCCTCGTCGGTCAGCTGTAAAACGTCTTGAATACGCGGTTTCTCCGTTCAAATATTTTTCAACTGTGTCCTTTATCGTTTTTCGTTTATGCGAGAGATTTTCTGGTTTATGCGCCGGGTATAAGCGAAAGTGCTCGAGTAAACTTTTTTTGTTTTTGTAAAATTTTTCACAGCCTTCAAACGGACAATCTAGCCGAACGAAAGCCTCAACTGGACTGTTATTTTCTTTTTCCTTCAGTGATAAAGCCATTGCATTTGCACGGAAAAATAAAAAAATAGCGGCCAAACAATAACAAGCCTACATTTAAATGGCAAAGTTTGCAACAGTGCGTTCAAAAGCCCGCCAAAATTGTGCCACCCGCGTCAAATTGGAAGAGGAGTTGGAGAGCGTTTGATCGAATGGTCGACTGAACTAGTGCTGTGACCGACGTACGATAATAATAATGAATGACTAAATAAAAGCAAACTAGAGATAGATGGAATACAGTACCTTTAATACTGTACAAAAAGTACACTATTGAAAGCAAATTAAAGTAAAACACCAAGTGATTTTCAAGCTTGCAATACGATGCGGTCAGCGCTGCATGTTGCGCGATTCAAGTACTCAAATCGCTTCCATCCAAGTGTAGAACAGATTCACCGTCGAAAGAGACTTCCCAAATGTTCAAATCAACACTTCTCATATTTACAGCACAATTCCGAGTTCCAATCGCGGTATAAGACAAGACAAAATAATTCTGAAAAGCATCGATAGAAACACGCAGTGACCGCCATTATTCAAATGCAAACTCACAACTTCGCGCAGGCTGCCTTACGGGATACGGCAATAAAATTTTCTCTCCAGTCTCGCGCAGCGACGTCACCAGATCACCTGGCCACATTTCCTTGTCAGCGGTACTTTTAAGCAAAAGCAGTCGTTGTGTAGTACCATGTAGATTGTCCTCTAACTAAGAATTTCTTGACTGATTAATTTTTCGGGCGCCATTATTTTTGGGGGCTTTTTATCGAAGGTAATTTGCGTTTCAAGAATAGTCATGAAGGCTAAATTTAGTTTATTTCGAAAGGTTTGCAATGGTCTGAAAAGAATCGGCCTATCAAATACATTAATGCAAAAGAATACGTTCTGATAATCTCTAGGTTAATGCCAATGAAAACCTCTAAATAAGCTTATTTGAGTAGACTCTCTCGGTCATGTACTCACTCACCATAGCGTCGAAAAGCGCCAGATGGGGCGATCGTAAAACAGTGTAGCACTGGAATTGTGCCAAGGTGAGTTACGCGCGTGGATCGAGGACATCACGCACGACACGTACGGGTCTCGAATTTGCCTCTGTACAAAGATGTATAGTTTCTGGCAATTGCTTATCTCTACATCTTCTCTACAGATCTTGGATTAGATTCTTTCAAGGAGATTATTCTGCTTACAAGATAATTACTTTTAAATCTTCCAACATTGTACAAGAGTGTCGCCCATAAGTTTATAATTGTCTGTGTGGTTTGAAATCTTTGTTATTGCGGTTTTGTTTCGTGCGAAGAAACAAATAAACAGAAGAGCCTCGTCTGTCATGGAAAATGAATCACTATTTCACATGCTGGGAATAGTTCATCGACCAACCGTTATTTTAATGTCACATTTGTATTCAATCAATATTTTCATAAACATTAGTTTGGTTTCATATCCTGTTATGAACAATACATCATTGAAGGGAAACATGAATTAACATTAAAAATTCCGTCGGTTCAGGGGCGCGTTTAGCCTCTTGGACAGATTTAAAGTAAGGCTAAGTGAGCAATTTTGTGCTTCAGACTTCCAAGTTTCACCAAGTTAAGTTTTTATGGTTCTCGTCTACCTCTTATGTTTTCGTGCCATCTAAACATCCTAGATTCAATTTCCAACGCCGTTGGCCCGACTGTTTTTTTTCTTTTTCAGTTCTTCACCTCACCTAACCCTACCTCACCTCACCCAGCAAGCCATCATCATGTTTCAAAAGAATCCGCCGCCATTCACAAAGCAAAGGATATAACAGATCAGTTGTTGCTGACGGATGTGTTTCTATTGTCGTGATTTCGTGACTCAGTGTTTGTGTCCAGTCAATGGAAGCGATAACCCTTTTGTTTAGTCTGAATTAACTGCGTGTTGAGTCTCTAAAAACAGTGCAGGGAACAACGACTGCCTAACCGTTGTCATCTGGAGCGAGACTCAATGATAAGTTAACTAACAGTCGCCTTTCATTAAAAAGATTTCAAAACCTCATCTGGTATAACAGACAGATGCTTTTATCAGGGTAAAACGGTTAGCTTTTATACCTCTTCGATTCTGCAAATCCAAACGTTGTAACTGATACATAAAACAACTTAAAGCAGTAAGAAGTGTTTCTATTTCAGAAGATTTACCGGAGATGAAAGATCTTGCGAACCTTTGCCCTTCTTCCAAAAATATAACGCTTCGATAAAAGAGCGGACACAGAAAACAACTGTATTGCCCGGGGGGTAGATACAAAAATAACACTGAAGCATTGATCACCGGCCCGAATCCTAACTGATCAAAGAACTGTTCTGTTCAATGTTTTGGCTAGAAATCTCTCGAGTTGTTTCCAAAAGTACAGCTGTGAAAGCTGTTGTCTTTTGTCTGTTGTTTTTTTCTCACGGATTGAAAAACCAATAAACATTTGCTTGTTTATTCGAAAACAAGACGTGTAATTGAAAATCAATCAATCACACAGCAAATGTTGCGTGTAGTTTTTAAACTCCATAATATTCCGGATAGGCAGGGTCTTTCGCCCGTGTAAATCCGTCGATTTTTTTTAATTGCGGGAAACAGTTCCCGCATTAGAGACCCTCAGCCACGCCTGTTTTGTTCACTTTGAAAAGACAAGGACGGGTGTCAAATTAAAAACCACAACATGAAAATAATATGCTTTTGTGCCTGTCTACAAACCACCATTGTGTTGATCACGCAAGGAAAAATTTAGGTCGTTGTATTTTGTTGGGTGTCTCTAACGTTATAATTTGGAATTTCTCAACAAAAGAGAGAATTCAACTAAACTTCTTGATACTGATCATAAATATCATTCATAATCAGAGCTTTTGCCCAATAAAATAAAAGTTTGTTGAAAACCGGTTTGGCTAAATACATCGTTATGTTTATAAAGACTGACAAATGCAAAAATATAACAGTCTGCAGACCTCTCAGAACCGGCACTAAACCTGTTTAGAGGTCACTTGTATTAGATATCGAAGTTTCGGTGAAAGTTATTACTAAACGGAAGTTGTCGAAACTTGTGCCGGTTTACTAACAAGACAGCCTCGCAGTTCACGCGCAACATGTCGAGGAAGCGTAGCGAAGGAACCACTTAGTGGTTTCTGTAGAAGGTAATCCAATTTTGACAACAATACACGCACTGACAATGTTGAGAAATATTTTGTCAACATTCATCTTGGCCCAACTGGGCAACCGACGGCTGGGAAATCATCGCTAAGTTTTAATAAGCAGAACCAAACTAAGAATAATCAGTCCTGATATTTTATACCGCAGGTTTTTGCACGGTACGAAACTTGGGCTAGGTTGTTCAAAGCCCGCGATTACGCTAACCCAGGATAAGCGAGAATTTTAGTTTTGTAACTTTTCAGTGAAGTTTTCTGTTTATACTGCTTGTCCTTCAGTTCTGAGTTTGAGAAATCTCAAATTGCGCAAAACATCAGCCGATGATTAAAAAAAAAAAAGAAACGTTTTTATACGCCGAGAGAAACTGATGCAGCGGTTAAATTTTAATCCTGGGTTACCGTTAACCAGCTTTCGAACAACCCGGCCCATGTTAACAAATTTACTTATTTTTCAAGCAAGGCAAGAGAGTTCTGAATTTGTAGTTAGGGAAAATCTGTGGTCATATTCAAAGTTGTTACTAGGGTTACGATGAGGCGTTCCCGGAATTGGCGTTTAATAAAGTAGGTGGACCGTACTATTATTATCCACGAGAAAAAGAAATTAAAATTAGTCATTACTTATTTTAATCTAAGGAAAAGTCAACTTTTTACATGAAACTGGAACATGATCTGATAATGTTAGTGCCATTCTGCGGTTTCCGAAATTTCCTCTTCTGAGAAAGAGAACTTCGGGAAGGAATTTAACAGAACGAATGAGTGTTAAATATATAGAGTAACATATAAAACCGGATAAAAAAAAAATAATACGACACATGCTAAAATAACCGAAAACGTGACTTTCTTTGTGTAGTATTGCTCTTTTTTTCAGCGTCACAGGAAAACTCTCCGAATAACTCACGCGACATGGCCCCTGAATGCGATAACATAAGTTTTGCGTGGCAGGGAAGATGAGTAACTGTTTCCGGCTAGAAGAACGGAAGTCAATTCCTATTCGTCTTTAATTTTGCTCTATATCTTGCTTTGCATCACGTAGACAAAAACCTTTAATTATTTTTTGAGCCAATATCCCTGCTGAGTGATTGGGAAAATGGCGATAAATGCACGCTCAAATTTGGACATATTGAGCTTGGTCAAGGTTTACGCTTCTTCAAAAGTTTAGCCTGATTTTACAAACTCGTCGTTTGTTATCCTCGTTAATCTTCTCCATCCTTAACCATTCTTTTTCCTTTATGGTTTCTAATTATCTCTTTAGTGTTTTTCAATCTCAGTAAACTATTATTTTCAGGTTTCCTTTAATTTAAAGGTAATTTTGTACGTGGCCAAAAAACCCTCAAAATACCGTGACTGACGACTTCTTTCATTTTAATGTATTATATCGCTACAGAACGTAAAAAATCCGGAAGTTCTTAGTGTCCAGAGTAACAATATTTCTGATTTTACAGCTCTTACCTCAAAGAGTATGATGACAATTTAGAGCATGACTAAGTTATTTTAGGTCAATTTTTCAATGTCCGGCTGAGAAGGAACTTTTTAGTTCAGAGAGGCATAAACTTGTTTTGAACGGCTTTATACCTGAAGTATGACTCAACTTAACTACAAGTGAATCTCGATTTAACAAAGGGCCCAGGGAACTGGCAAAATATTTTCGCTATATATCTGATATATATAACGAGGTTTCGTTATATCAAGGTTCTTTTCCATATATGTTATCAGGCTATTACTGGGGCGAAGAATATCGTTTATTATCATATCTGGAACTTCATTATATATATATATAGGTTTGTTAGATCCATGTTTCATTCAGTGAGTCGACCAATCATAGCGCAGCTGTATTTGTGATCGCAGAAAAAAATATGTCTATGAAAAACCACTGAACTTATATCTATCGAATTTTATCTCTCTGTATCTTGTTAGGAATGCCACTCATTCCTTGTCAACTACATTTAAATTCTAAATCTTTATAGCTAAATTTTTAAGTTACTATTATTGTCTCTATAGATTGGTCGTCTGGGGGGCCGAGAACCCATCGACCATGTCACGAAAGACAGAATGTCTGCGCTGACATGCATCCGGCCGGCACAATCCTTCTCTTGTCGAGTTATTTTACTCGTATATACACTTGTTTTGCTCGTGTCGTCGATCTTTCTTCAGCATCTCAGATCTCTGAGTTTGTTGCTTTTTCTTTATTTCGTTAGACGACTGTCTATTTCCCAGGCGTCCCGACGGTTTTATTTATACAGCCACTCTCGCAACCCTTATGGAATACATGAATGGGTCTAGCAGGCATCAGCAATCAGCTTACTTCTTTCCCAACCAACGTTGTACGCAATCTACTTGCGCAAACGTCAATAACAAACTGGGCGACCAAAAACCTCCTATCTTCACGCTGTCTAATTCATGGGCTGAGATGGGCTCCTACCCTCACCCCAACGCACCTTTAGTTAAAGCTGCCTCAGTTCAGAGAGTTAACAATAATTCAAGCAGCAAACGAGCCAAGGTCTCCCCACAAAAGGAACAGCGACAGTACATAAATTTTCTCGCTGTCGATGTCCAT
The DNA here is from genome assembly GCF_042242905.1 of Orbicella faveolata. Lineage (NCBI taxonomy): Eukaryota > Metazoa > Cnidaria > Anthozoa > Scleractinia > Merulinidae > Orbicella > Orbicella faveolata. The sequence continues at coordinate 6,471,612 of NW_028301553.1, forward strand.
TCCGTGCGCAAATACCGAAAAGTGTACCCATCCACCACCAGAACGCGCCCCACCCTAATGTCCTTTCTCATTGATTCCATCCCCTGCATTAATTAATAGCGAAATTACTCCACAATATTGCACACACCATTGCGGGCAGCGAAAGATGATAAACTGATAGCCTGTTTGCTTGAACGATAATCAATCATCTGACTCACTTTCAACAAGACTAGAGAAAGAACTGTGATGTTTACTTGGTTCAGTGACCATAACTTCTGGAGCCAACTCTGGTTAGAAGAGGATCTGACTTATCGTGAGCCAATGCTTGCAAAGCTCACTGCGAAAACATCTGATTTCTTCTAAGGATGAAAACAAGGGGCAAGAAAAGAAACTTGGTAGGGGTGACTATTTCTGTGTGTAATCACTGTTCTAGGAGTAAATTAATTTAACATTAAAAAAAGAAGAAAAACTAATGGCTTTAGCTTTCGGATAGCGTACTCCTTTCCGTCGAGGTCTTAGTTATGCCGACCACGTCATTTAAAACAGCACAATATGTGTCGAGCGTAGCCGTTCGCAATCTGTTTACCTGTTTATGCTGAGCTGGAAGAGCTAAATTAAAACGTTCGACGCTCAAAAAAACTGATACTGAAACGATAATTTGTGTACCTCGTAAACATTTCTAAAACACTTTTAATTACAACGTCCTGATTTTGCTTACTGTGCAAACATGAACTAATCAAACTGTCTGTTTGTTTGGTTCCAGAGACATTTTTTTGCATGGGTGGTTTCCTGCTCTGAAACTAGAAGTGGACAATTTTAATAATTGCAGTAATTTGTTGTATCCGTCTTCTTTTATCAGCTATTACTAGAATACTACACTGTTGAAATCTGCCTGCCCAGGCACATCCTAGTAATGGGCCTCCTACGCGGAAATTTGGACACCCTTCATTTCGCATACTCACCGGAAACTATAAAGAAAAGGAGGACTCTGAACTGGTACATCTTTTGTTAAACAAAGCGGAAAGCGCATCTTTGAAGGATTAACAGTGCTAATGCCTTGTACAAAACGGAAAAAATAGGTGTAACTAACGAAGAAAAAATCCTGAAATCAAAGACCCGGCTCACGTTTGTCAAGCGATATTTTCCCTCCCAAAAAATTAGCGCTTTTCGTGCAAATTTTCTAGGAGTTTCGCGGCATGTTTAACGACATGGTATCTGGATTTTCTCACGGTCTGAAGCGTGTTGTACTTTGACGGTGGACACGTATAGAGCTGGTTGAACAGGACGGTGTACGGCCATCTGGTTGTTTCTTTATCAAGATCGAAACAGCGGGTGTGTGAAGGTCATCGGGTCAGTTCTAATAAAACGCGAGTGTCTGAGTGACAGAAAATGTTTTTTGTTAACCTTCTTTTGGAAGTGAAACGCCTGAATAGTGCTTGTCTAAGACAACAAAATACAAACCCGCATAACTTAACCTGAGATAGATATTGCCGAGGTGCCATAGTTTGATTTACGCGGGCTAGATAAGTAAATGCGGCATTTAAAACGACTGTTTGGTTAAAAATGTTTACTTCTGTTGTCTGTTGTCTGATTAGTCTCCATGTGTGAGTTTAATATCGGCAATGGCTTTTTTCCATTTATTTTCTTTTGTTTTCGAAATTCATGCCTCCAGAAATAAATTGAACAGCTCTTGTTAATTGCGTTATATAACTATTTTGTAATTGAAATTTTCAGAACTTTCCTTTTTGGCAGTAATACAGCGAATGATGTTGAGGTTTTTATCACAAAAGAAGGCAGTCTATTATTTTTTTTTTGTCTTATTTTTAACCCGCCCACACCTTCATGACATCACGGCCAATTCATCCTTTTCCAGGCTGTACTGGCATGTATTTACCGTGTATAATACACATATTTGCACGTTTCCACCAAATGGATGTAAATTGATCATTTAACAGGCTAGTGGCTTGGCGGAAATATTGATTACGCATTAACGCAACAGCTTCATTGCGCTGAAACTTTTGAAGTTAAGGCTCTGATCAAGGAAGCTGGTTTTAACAGCTAGTTGACTCTTTTTCGTTTGTGATCGCCTGACCGTTGCGATCACAGGTTGCGTTCACATTGACATTTTGCACGCGGGTGTGTTATCCGTGCTCAACAGCAAAATCAGATGGAAATTTTGTCTGTCTAGACGATTCTATACAATAATCACCTGAGCTCCGATCCGAAGGTGAACAATCGCACGTGATCAAGTAGCTTTTTCACCGATTCATATGCAAAAAACGTCAAATGTCGTACTGTTTCTCGGTTTCGCCCTGAGGAGCCGTGCGAGGTTCTGTCGTCGAAATATCAACCACAAACATCATTTCTTGTTGTTGTTAATAAAATACTTTATTATGTACGGTTTCGCCGGGAAACACATCAGTAAGAACATTACGAAATGTAGCTGTTTTGTAAAAAATAATGATACTTTGTTCATCGATTTCGAAGGGGTTTTCATGCCTGGATCTTCCGGCAATAAATGAATATGGCGGCATACAACGACGAAAGTAAACAATCTCTCTAGCTCAAGCCGCGCCGCTTGCCGCGTTTTTAATCCTCAGCTTCACTAGCTAAAGACGGAAAATGTGTATGGCTTACAGCCAAAAAGGAAGTGAAAACAAAAATACTATTATAACTTCTTTGTGGTTTAAACTTAGCTAGTATATCCGTGGCGCCTTTAGACTTTTCATCCGCCTTGGTCAGCAAATTAAGCCTTGTGTGAATCTCGACATGAACACCCCTATCGGTTCGTTTTGATATGTAAAAATAGAATGCTAAACTATCAAAATGGAAAATGTTATTTACATTAAGGCAAAACATCGATGTGTTGCTGGGTTTACGAATTTTATATAACTAGAAAACTATGAACCACCGTTTCTATTCGCGTCAAACTATATAAATTTCGGTCATGCAATGAACCCGCATAAATGTCCTCAATTGAATGAATGGAAATGGCGCTTTTTTTTTTGCAGAGATAATCAACTTTTTGAAGTACAAACACGGCCACCAACACAAGAGATCTACCCTAATTATCACAATTATTCTGTATACAGCTTAATGAACCATTACAATTCGCCCGACAAAAAGCAACGCTGGTTTGTGGCTGCAATCGAGAAAGCGCGTTTGTGAAAAGATTCAACGCCAGGTAACATAAAATCCGCACGCTTCAAGCCACGCTTTTGCTGACGGATGATTTTCATATGCGTAAAATGGCAGAGTCATTCTGTTGGTCTCACGTTTGATGTTTTGTAATTAGCCATGAACAAAAGAGTTGCTTGTGGGTGGAATTAGAAAAGGATCTTATTTTTAACACCACATTCGATTATGCAAACGGCAGTTCAGAAAAAACAGTCGGAGGAATAAGGCAAATTGGTCGGCGCGGAGACATCGGGGTTGATAAACTCTGCCATTAAACGCGTTAGTGCCTCGATTCCTATTTACAGGCACTTTTTATTAAAAAAAAAAAAAAAAAACTATGATAATCTTGTGGCAAAAAATTATACTGCTCCTTACTTATTATCCTTCCATCTAGAACAATAACCTAAGCTTTTATATGATTTCGACTTAAGAGCCGAACTTTAAGTTTCGCTGCGAAACAAGTTTTTTTCTTTTACAGTAGTAATCTTACGCGTATGTAAAAATGTAAAAAAGACATGGTTTGATCGCTAAATAACGCTACTATATACTCACTTTTACACTCTGTTAAGAATGTCACTTGTAAAAATCCTTAAAAACTATCAGCTATAAATGATCTGGGTACACTCAGAGCCAAGTTAAAAAGTTGTCGGCGATCTTGGTCGGAGAAATTAACACCGATTCCACCGCGTCGTTAAACTCCGAGTTGAACTCCAATCCTACTCCGAGATCGTCGGTTTCCATGTTTGATGAGTTATCTGTACCCTCCAACACGCCCAAATCGACATTTGTGCCTGGCAAGCTGTCGAGAATCTCAGGCAGTCTGCGACCCGGCTCGGTGCGGAACGAACTGTCTTTAGAGTTGTAATTCGCGTCAAACATGGGTTGTGAATCGTTCATGTCCACATCGTGAAACTGGTAATTTCCACCTCCCATTCCGAGGCCAGAATCGAACGATTCATCCCTGATATGGCCTCCGCTTGTCACAGGGGGATCCTGAGCCGATAACAACGACACCTCTCGCGTCAAATTTCCGAGAAGAGAAGACTTCGTTCCACCTTCTTCTAGAATATCACGTTTCAGTCTTATCTCTTGCTTCAGGAGTTCCTGCTGTCGCTTCAAAAGATGTTCCCGTTCTCTTTGGAGACGTTGAAGTTGCATTGTTCGATGGCGATTCATCTCGGGAGGTAGCTGCGGCCCGCGCATGTTTTCTTGATTTCTGCAGTGCATTGCGATTCGCGGATCAACCCAACTTGTTGTTCTTTCAATGTGGTTGATATAGTAAATATCGCCTTCTGGCGTAATCGCCTGCTCCCAGCCATCAGGCAAATTGCCTGCTGGTTGAATGCTGTTCAGGTTAGAAGTTGACTGAGTTTTTCTTGGATCCTGCCATGTTGTTACTTGATCGAAGTGGCTGCGGGAAAGAACAGAACGGTTTTAGTTTTGACGTCGGGAGAGCATCGTATTTACTCTAGTAAGATACGAATTTGGCTACCCGCCATATTGAGTAGTGAAGACACGTATGTAAGGAAACTGGTTTCAGTGATCCGGATTGTCGAAAACAATAAGGCACCAAATCACTAACAAAGTACGCAACGGTTTCAAATACGAAAACTATTATGCTCTAATGGGACGCCTTACACATGAAGCCTTCCTAATGCGAAGAAATTAACTGTTTACGACTTCTGTCGGCGTGCGTGCACTTTAATATTTAAAGTGGTAATTTAACTAAAGTTGAGTTAAGATATTCACAATACAACTAGGTTTGGGACGCTAACACAATAAAAGTCTTACTTCATGAAATATCGTTGGCCATTTGGCGTTGTTCTCATTTCCCAACCAGGCGGCATCTGGGCTGGTTCCTCGAGTAAAGCTGTGTTATCGAAGGAAGTTGATCGCTGATGGACGACGGGGCTCAAGGAGTGGGGACCTTTCAGGCTTGTAGGAACTGTTAGCGATGCCGGCGACGAGTGCGCGCGAGAGTGAGAGATCAGCCCTGTCGGAGTGTCCTGGTCTGGTGACAAAGTACCATCGAGCGGCGGCTGCTTAAAAAACGACGGAGGTAGTTTCCGTAAGCGCATCGGCAAAGAGTTGGCCGACGAGGTCGGATCGGGATGCGTTTTGGCCACTGCGTTCTTGTTGACGACGTGAAAGAGCGCTTCAAGGTCGTTATCGGAATCTTGTCGTACATGGACAACACAGTTGCTATTCTTTCTCTCCATTGTCAGTGAATCGTGTTCGTACTACGTCGTGTGTCTTCTGTGGCACGGTACTGACGCATCAAAAACTGAAGCGCTCGCGCCGTAATTAGTCAAAACTGTTATGAAGCTTGCCAAGGGCAGTATCGGGAATATTATATACATACATTACACACGCTATTATTTCTCGCGTCGCGGGGGACCTGGTTTTCGGGTGGGACGTGACGTAATGATTAGTCGCCAGATTTGGTTGCCATGCCAACTGTAAACTTCAGCCAATCAGCGCGCGCGTCTAGTCAAACGATTGCTTAGTGATGAAAGGCTTCATTGTGTTGGTCTATTTCCGAGATCTACGTAAGAAGTTGTAGTTACGGGGAGAGATTTCATAGCGTGGGTTTTTTCAAAGTTTGCTGCGTAGTCTTCTCTGGGTCTTTCCAGAACTTATGCTCGGCAAGTACTGCTCAGCAACTCGCTTTATTGACGACAGTTACTGACGCGCTCAACAGCGTTGGTGATATTTCTGACAGATCCTCTGATACTCCACAGGGACTAGAATACGCGATACAATGCCAATTACATGTAAACAAGCCTTACCCGATATGCCGCTGTGTGATAAATATCGACTCTAGTGTTTGTGTGGGTCTGTTTTGCAATGTGACAAGGATAGTATACAGCCAGAGCAGGGAAAGAAACTACGCCCGCTTAAGCCGCGAAGAGCTTTTGTGGCAAAGTTCTTATTGCGTGGTTTTCCGACCTGCTTTAGAGACTGTTTCTGTGTTCCCCGGGCTGTGTTCAAATGGCGACAAGGGAGATCACGTAGAGCCAACAATTTACCGGGGGGTTCAGCAAAAGCCATTTTCTCAATTTGCATTTTACATTGTCCCAAATTATTTTCCGCTTTACATATACTACGTGCTATGTTTACCAAAGAAAGGCGTTCTCAAATGTTTTGTTTTAACAATTGATATGGGCTTTTTACGTGGACAATTTTATCCTTCCTTTTTACGCTTTTAAAATTTTTTTCTCCCAGCCTGTTCAAGCCATTCTTGCTAACGATACTCCCCCCTTTGTTGGAACTGTCGCCAGCCGTCTCAGGTTTGTAATGAGTAACACTTGACTTAATTACTGACAGGTCAGTGCACCGGAAGTCACATTGTTCCCAAGAAAAATAAGATGGACATCTACGTCTGTGATTACACAGCTCCAAGCTTCGCCCATGTTTCTTTTTTTGTGTTTTACTTTTCGATTGATTTGAGGGAGGTGCAGGGAGGTGCTTGTTGATTTCGGGAGTTTGTCAGGATCTCATAATACAGAAGGTTTTCTCTTTTCAAATCGTTTTCCCCTCGGGCTAGAACTTTTTTTTTTTACAAAAACAACGGTTTAGACTTCCAACTGACAAATCAGCATCGATACGCGACTGCTCATTCGGCGCTGAAACGTCTAATGAATCAGTCGAAGACTTAATCAGCTAACTGGAAACGACCAGGGTACATTCACTGTGACGTTCCGTAAAAATCAATATCTTGGTTTATGCCAACAGAGGTGGGTGGCCATCATATCATGCCAGCTCACTGAAGAACAATGTGCCATTGACAGAACACGCAAAATTACGCGCGAAAAGCGTGCGGTATAAGATCACTATCACGCGATCAAAAAGCGAACTTGACAGGCCAGTTGGCATAATCACTCGTGATTTTTTTCTATAACTGCAATTATCGTGTTTTTCAACCAATTTAACGAGTCAAAATGCTCGATTTGTTTCCAGAGGATGTGAAAAAAAATGTATACAAACCCCTACTGTTTTATAGAAATCTATTTGCATGTAGCTAGCGAATAAAAAGAACAGTGTGCAAAACAATGTTTGTGGCCATTTGACACCATGATTAATATCTTGATTTCCTGAGGGCAAAGTTGTAAACCAGAAATCGAAACTCAAGAAAACCCTGCCAAGAAAGGATTTTAGGCCTTATTTTAACGCAAAATTAAATGTATTTGACAATCTTCTTGGTCTTTCCCAGCGTCATCGTGATATCAGGAATAACTGAATCACCATTTCCGGCTACAAAGAATAGCGTATTTTTACAAAACACACAATACAGTTCAATTCGGAAAACGAAATCGCACAATTAGCCGCACAATTTTACTCTTTGTCCTCTTCTTGCATGTATCCTGCTGTTCTTGTTAAACTGCAACACGTGAACGATTAAAAATGCGGCCTAGAGATGATCGATCAGGTCGGCTATGGAAACAAGGTACAGAGTTAAAGAGCCTTCCCTAAACCCGGCTGACACCTAAAAGTAACGGAGCTAAGTGCTTCGATCACGAATTTTCTTGTAACTCTAGAACAAGCTTTATGTGTTTGGGTTTTTTTGTTTTATATCAAACCGGCTGCATGTTGCTAGTAGAATCGGCAAGCTACGAAATAAGTCGTTATGGCAACCGTTTTTCCCACGATCCCGGGAAAACCTTTGAACAATGGACAATACATAAAAGCTTGGTAATGACAGTTGTCAAACAGTCACGAACAGACGTAAACCGCAATCTGTAAGCTGAAAGTACTCTGAACTTCACCCAGTTTTTTTACTTCTAGTTTTGTTGCTTCTGTTAAAGCTGAGAAGAATTGTACACAAGAATTCCGAGAGCAGAGGCTAGTGGCAAAGAACGATTCGGTGCAGTGCAGCAGCGATGTTTACAACTTCCACAAATAACCAGTCTGATAACATAGCTATCTTTGTCTTGCCCAGTTCACGAACTTGTTTTCTTTTCACTTTCTGAGTTCTCTTTTTGTTTTTCCCATCAAAGCATGTTTGTTTTGATTCAAATTGATTAAATCTCACTGAGCATATCAAAGGTGGTCTATCACGGAGAGCAGATCGGCTTTCTTTCAGGGATTTGTTCGCCAGTTATCAAACTTGGAATCTGGCCATAGTTTAGTGGTGCACTGTAAATAAATATTGTGCTTTGAAAATTCAATATGAAGTCTGTCAATACACGTGTACACAAACGTGAGATCCATTATTAGCTTCGAGCTCCCCGCACGGATTGTTGACTTGAAAAGAGACGACAGAGGGAACGCAGAAGAAATATAGTCACGCGAAGGGAACTCGGGAGAAAATTGCCGCGCGCGTAAAAGATATGCCACTCGCGCGCGCGTGTGTTGTCTACCTGCTAATTGTCTATTCAAGGAAGCGCGCAGCTTTTATAAAAGATTGCAAAAACGAATGCGACGACACAGAAACGAAATTAGATAATGTACAAAGCAAAGATATTGCCTGCTCGTTTAGACAAGGCTGCGAGAGCTCTTGCAGGAAATATCGAGACAAACTCGTTTTGCAAGTTTTTTCAACCAAACTGGCCTCTTGTGATATTCACGGGAACGGAGACACTACAGAAAATAAACTATTTTTGGAAAAGAACACTACACAAAATGAACTATTTTGAGAAAAAAATATTGATTCAAGGCCAATAATGTAAAGACATGGCGGAGAATCGTGACCTTGGGAAATGTGTTCTGCGCGCATCGGTGAAACCAATTTGAAATCACTGATGAAAAATCAATTCAACTGCATTTGCGTTTAGTTGATCCAGGCCCCGTCCGCACTATGCCGGCGGAATTTGAAAACGTCTATCATCGCTTACGAAAAGTTTTTCCGTTCACACTAAAACGCAAAGTCGGCGTCTTCAAATTCCGCCGGTGTAAAGAGCGTTTTTGAAAAAGCTCCGTTTTCGTCACTAAGTAGTGTGGACAGAAGGCCTAACCTGGGAAATGAAGCTGCGTTTTTAAATTACTTCGGCGTAGAATGGGCGGGGCCTCATTGCAGTACTAGTCTGTTGAAAAATATCACAAGATCGAGATAAGCCACCCGAAATAGTGCCGGGTGATGTTGATTAATCAGGAACCAACCGTGTGCTGCAAAAATTTCAGCGCAAGAAACTTTTAAAATTGACTTATAGACGTCAGGTGCGAAAGGCATGGTACATATCAAAACAGAACCGTCAAAAAAAAAAAAAATGATTTTGAGGTCATATTATTAATGACACTGACGGACTGTCTTATATCTCACTGTTCGGTGAAATCATTTATTGTACAGATTTTTCGTCATGTAAACCAGCCCTAAACCAGGCAGCGTGTATATGAACTTATTTTGTATGTTATATTGTCGCACAGAATGGAATATCTCGAAGACTATTGAACAATTGACAACGGTGAATTCTAGCTTGCGAACACTTTGAATGCAACTGGATTGCTCGCGACTGCTTGCGCTTCGCTGGGGTTCCCGCGCAACCCTTTTATCTTCGCGCCAAACTGAAGTGCAGAATCTTGACTTGCGCCATCGCGGTCTGTTATCTTGCAGGCCAGGTGAGAAAATATGGTTATTTATTTGACCAACGGTCAATACCAAAGCATGATTACACAATCTGGGTGATAAATCAGACAGTTCAGTCGGTGTTTTAACTTTCAAAAGCTGATTTGTACTAGGCGAGTTATTATCCGGTTCCAAAGGATTTGATTTGCGCCGGCGGATAAAACTGCCAAGCGGAAGACGAACGCTTACATTTCAAAACACATCTTTGACGGAATCTTTTGAGACGGAGAAAATAAAGGCTGTTTGTTTGTTGTCTGCTTGACACAAGCCGCAGATAGATTTCTAGCTATCCCGACCTGTATATCTTGAATATAAACTGGACTATCTCCAGAACTGAGGGACTACAGAACCTTGTTTCCAGCTCTTTTTTTATGACCTTTCATTGTCTAAAAAGACTGAAATCCGGCGTGGAAAGCTCGAAGCGTACAGTTAGATGCGAAGTCACGTCTTTCGGGGTAGCGGGCCATGAAAATGATCACACTTCGGTGATTGATCAATATCAGCGGGTTCATGTACCGATTGAAGTTCGCAAAAGGTCGAAAAAACTTAATCCGTCTAAAAACCCGCAAGTCACTGAAATATAGTGACTTATGCTTCAAACATGAAGACTGCTCTGCAGAGAACGGTATTCGAAAACTAACGGATTTTGATGACAATTGAGCGCTTCAAATAAACCGCCGAGACGTTTTATGCAATTGCGTTAAGTAAGTAGAAAGTACTGTTGACCTTTTCACTTGAATTGGTCAACCGAAACGTGAACGCTGTTACCTTTCCCATGAGTAAATTCAATGAAAGTCGTTTTCAGTTTCAGTGCTATTTTTACACTGTGTAGCAGTGTTAAAAGAAATATGCATTGTCGCTGTTCGTTAACTGTTTATTACCTGTCAGTATACTGATTTTCAAAACGAGGAATTACAAACTTACATTTTGATGAAGGAAAACACTTAAAAAATTGTTGATTAAACCTTAACAGCCCTGAGGGGATAGAAGTTTTTCGAAATCAGTATGTACCGTATACAGCATGAATGATCAGGCTGGTGACGGAATACCTATGTTACGACAATCGTATTGTGAAATACGGCAGTTATTTTACAGTATTGCGTCACTGAAACTTGTTTTAGTCACGAGTGAAGGTCTGCACGTTTTGTTATTCACCACACTGCAAAACAAACCAATTAAACTCTTGAAACGGATACGTGTCAATTACTAAAATGCACATTCATACACCATGACGTAATATGACGTAATAGAAGTGGAACTAAGGACGTGTAACTCCTTATTTGGATGTTACATGTGCGAATCATTTCAGATATCCGAACTTCGCGAAGAATGCCGATAAAACCGTGATGAACTCACTCAGAAAACATCCTAGCGAAACAAATTAGGTACATACATGGATGAGTAGCCTAACCTGAATGGAATTTTTAAATTCCATTTGTAAAGTTAAATTTGGCAGTCAGGTACGTAACACGAACAGGGCAGGGCTTCTAATAGTCATTTTATTGCCCATTTTACCATTCAGGTTGCGGGAGCTGAATACGGCGTTGACGCCCATGACGAACTAACTATCCGTCATCAATCCACTGATGGGGCCTCCCGCCCTGGGAGGCACAGAAATGAAACTGCTGTTAGCCGTATTTTATTTGTTGTGCCTTCTAAACTCTTTTTAAACATTTATACCAAAACTGATACTAAAATCTCAGCTGATAGCATGGATTCCCGACCTAGAGCGTACAATGAAAACTATTGCGGTAATTCAATCCTTTTCTTTTGCGATTATAGTGATTCTTTTTGGAAAAACCCAATTTTTGCGGCAGGTAGGATAATCAGTATAGAGGTCGTGACTTCCGCTTGGTTTCAGACTTCGCCCGTTTTCAAGATCATCGTCTCGTGACTAGAGCCAAACTTGTGAGAAACTACTGACGAACGAGAGAATCAAAATAGGAGCAAAACATCTCAATTCAAAGAACAACTGAGTATAACCGACCGAGTAACGTGGACTATTCTGAGGGCGGAGTTTCTTCATGATTGCTAAATTACACCATGAAAATGAGTCAAGTACAACAGTGCTGAGAACAGAAAGGCTAAACAATGTAAAGCTAGCTATAGAAAACAAAAGGAAAGCGATTAACTTTTGCTCTTCATTTTGCAATCTAGAAATGGTCCCGTTGAAGGTCCGCCAACAGCACCGTTCCCATCCGAACTTTCGCCTTCGACCCAGATCCTCGGGAACCACATAATCACTGACTCGTGCAAAAGTAGTCTTCAATCTTAAATTTCATTTTGAAAAAGTCGAAACATACATTTATCGTTTTGCACTTAGGTCCCGTCCACTTAACGCCGGAGAAATTTGAAAACGCAGCTTTATTCCTATCGTCCACTCTAATCCGTCACGAAAACGGAGCTTTTCGTAAACGCTTTTCAAACCGGAGGAATTTGAAAACGCCGACTTTGTGTTTTAGTGCGGACGGGAACATTTTGAAAACGGATTTTCTCGGAAACGATGACGTTACGATAATCAGTGATGATATTTCCGTTCCCGAGGTTTTCTCACTGAAAAGTCTAAAATGAACGGTGATTGTTGCGTTCTTAAATTTCTCCGGCGTAATGTGGACGGAAAACATTTGATGCGTTTTCAGAGTGAAACCTCCGTTTTCATATCAGCTTCCGGCGTAGTGTGGACGGAGTCTTCTGTGCGGCCGGAGGCGTAAGAAAAGTAGGGCGCAAAAATAATTTTGCGGACAAGTTTTACCGACTCCGCGCGGTACTTTGGTTAGTGTTTTTTAGAGTACTTATACACCCTTACGGTCTCGAAAATTCGAAGAGTACTAAAAGACTGAAAGCTTAGTCTCCTTTCATTGCATAGAAACATGAAACTGCAGTTCAAAAATTATTTTTATGGTGTGCCTCTTGCAAGAAGTCCCACCCTTCTGAACTGAGCTGTTGTTCAATAGAAAATTGCAAAAGTTCGAGAGAAATATAACAAGTGATCGATATAATTGTGAATCCTGAAGCCTTGTAGTCAGCGGTGTAAAGAGACAGAAACACATCCCATCATGCCTTGTTAATCAAAATGGCGGACGACGAGAAGAATTTTACGTTTCAGTTTGTTCCAAACAAAACTTTCCTGGGTTTTGAGTCTTCTGAAGTTAAAGAACTTTTTATGAAGTGGTAAGGGAAAATAATTAATCGTTTGATTTTTGAATGCATGTTGGTACAGCTGTCAGTGAGAAGTTTTTCACACCTGTGTTTGTTATGTTCAGCTCGATCGATCGCGGAGGAGAAAAGCGCGCGAATATTTCAGCTTCTAGTATTTATCAAAACCAATATTTTGATCATCTGGTTTTGCAGGGGAATGATATCGCGAAGTAAGGTGCAAATGTTCTCGTACGACCAGTTATTTCAGGCGTATCAGAAAGACAAATTTGTTTTGGTAAGTTGTTATCGTTGAGTCTCGCCAGGGCCCTGGAAACAGTGAAGACCAACGATCGACGGACCACCCTGGATAAATAACTTAAAGTTTATTTAATTTTTTCGGTTGTCTTTTTCTAGCTGTTGTTTTGAGAACTAACTGTAAACAGGCCAACCGGTGCATCATTAAGGCTAACCGTAGTGATTTTAACCAGGATGCTAACCAGACATCAAGTTTTACCCTGTCTTCTTAGCACTGAATGGCACTCCTGTTAACCTAAAAGGCACAAAGGTTTAACTCTGAATGGTACACCAGTCAGCCTGTTTCTGGTTAGCTGTCAATAATATTGTGATGGTAACATGAAGTAAAAGGAAAATTATTTGACTGCCAGGCGTGCAGTATTTTAACAACGTTGTCCAGCAGCCAAAAATCTAGACACAGCGTAATTAAAATTTGCATGCAAGTTTTCCAGCTTCTGAAGCTCTAAAGCTAAAAGCTGTAAATTTATTAAACTTAAGTTTAAAATTTAAATTTTTCAGTGTTATAATTCAAGAGCTTTGACAACTTATTTTAATTTCAGCCCTCTTTTGAAATCAACAGGACTTTTTTCAAGATCCTGCTGTAATATCAAGTCTGCAGGTTTGTTACTGTCTGTTCTACATTCTGTTTTAAATGTACAAGGGATAGCTGTTGATAGAGTTTACTGGTTAACCAAGTCAAAGTCAGACCTGAGCTTGAGTTAATGTTTAAGTCACTATTTTTAGGGAACAGCGAATAAAAAGAATTCAAACTCAATCAATGGGGTGCTGAACAAAATACAAATAATCCACCAACATATTTACAAACAATCACATTTACCTTCATTCAGTACATATTACTCTCCAGAAATGCCAACTTCCCAAAACCCTAACCTTGTGATGACGAGATATTTAATGTTATATATATTTTATTTTTTTTTTAGATTGTGTCTCCCTCTGATACATGGGGTCCATTGAGTGAGTCATTTTGAGCTACATACAGAAGAGAAAGAAGGCAGAGACTTTTGATTCTTTTTCAGAACTGCCATTTTTTTATTGACATTGATTGTGTAGTTCCAGAAAGTATCCATACTCTCCCCACCCCACAGAAGGGGTTGGATTTTCCTGTGGGTTGGGGGTTATGTAACACAGGGGTTTCAATAAAAGCCGGTTACTGGCAGTCTACTGCCGCCTGTAGGACCTCTTACTGCTGTCTGTTTGGATTTCAGTGACGAAAATAAAAATGATATTAATAAAAAAAAGCAAATACAACAACAATGGCGACCACTGAAATTTTTAAATGCTACAAAAACGTGGGCAAACTAACGTTCCAAAGAAATAGCGTACATGTTGTTTGTAGTCACCGATCAGTGTTATCAATCACTGTTCATCTCAGGATACCTAAGACATCTGAATGATATTTTGATAATATGATTCAATTTTTCATTATTTTATCATTATTGAATAACTTAATAATGAACCATGGGAGAATCAACGAAAAGTTGAAAATGAGGTTTGGTTTTGTAAGAATATTAGTAGAAAGAATTTTGTTGTAAAGTTTATCTCATTTCATTTTTTTTCTGAAGAGTTAAAAACCAGTTTGTTGCCATGTTGGTACATTTGTTGTACTTGTTTTAAGAAAGGACTTCAAAGAAATTACTGCCTAAGTGGATATCAAGTGTCACTGAGAGATATCTGCCTAGAAAGGTATTCAAAATGCACCTCTTTGCATCAAAAAATTATTAGTTTGTCAAAAACAAATCCTACTTTGTGGTCAATAAAAATACCCATCAACAGCACGCTTTTTGATGGCCAGAACGCTGGAAATTGCATTTCTGAGCTTCTAGATTTCAAATTTTTCTGGGGGAGTATGCCCCCAGACCCCCCTATGGGAAAGGGGCCTTATGGCCCCTTTAGTGGTCACAGCTGTCTATTACACCTTCAGTAGCCGCTTATAACTAATGTTATTGAACCCCCTGGTAACGTAATTGGAATTTCCAGAGGGTTGAGGGGAGGACTTAACAACAGCAGTAGCTTTGTTTGCATGTCCATAGTAATTACAGTATTGCAAAAGTTTATTTTCTAAAACAATAATGAAGTGGAAAATAACAAATTATACAATTAAGCTGAAGAATTTTGATTTGATATTGGTATTAAGCTATCACGTAATACAAAACATGAAGATATGAATTTAATCAATAGTAAATTAACTAAATAATTAGAAGAATTCATCAGTATTTTGACAGTTTTCGTAATGTTGGTTTGTCAAACATCAGGCAGTTGTAAGTAAATTTGATTAATTAAAGAAGGTCTCTTAACGTTGGGTATTTTGGGCAGTGAAAGAGAAAGTGAATTTCGTCTTCAAGATTAGTTGACATGCATACCAGGCATATTCTCTGTTCACAAGGGTTTGCTCTCTTCTTAGAGTGTTCTGAGAGTGCTTGGAAAAAATCCTTTCTGCAGGGGGTAGGAATATTTTTTGGAACCACACATTTATTTAATGTTCACAAAATTTACAGCCCAGCTTTGGGGTGACCCATCTAACTTTAATTTTATTCTTTTTCCATCGTAGGTGTCAAAGCATCTTCTGTTACAGCAGAACCTGTCTCTTGTGTTGTTACATCAATGGACTTTTTTGACAGACTTCAAGAGCAAGGTTTGTCTGAATCATTCACGAGTATCCTATGTTAGTATCTAGGGAGAATCGGATACAAGGGCTAAATTGATGGATTCTGCATCTGAAGGCAAAGTTTGAAGCTAAACTGGAAATTCTGAAGGGATGGCATCGCTGCGGGGGTGGAGGGGGAAGGGGCATGATTCAATTAAAAACCTTCTTTTAAAAGGATAATGAGTATGGCTACATGTATTTTCTGGAGAGACGCATTTCACTGCAAGTATTTATTCACATTAAAAAACAAACTAAAATATTGAAAATATTCCTATTGATAACAAACTGGGTTAACTACAATAACATTCAGGTAACCATCTTTAGGAACAAGTTCTCCTCCTTATGCCAAACAATTATGGATGTAAGCCAATGTAAGCTTATAATAGTAACAGAAAATCGCTGACAGCTAATAATACTAAAAGTCGCTTTCATCTAATGCAGAACATGTAATTTAATATAAAATGTTTAAGCAAGCAACTGGAACAATGATCCTGCTGGTATATGTTGGATCAGTAGTGATCTAATCAGCTTTACATATAAAATGAAGAATACAAAAGCAAAAACCGACACATTCTACGTTGTGTCGGTTTTTGCTTTTGTATTCTTAATTTAATATACTCTATTTAACTCAAAAGGTATTGTGAGGGAGTCAGGAAATATCAGAAAGTGTTTTGATGAGTTTTATGAAGACTTTGTCATTTCTGATGAACTCAGAAAGGTAGGAACTATTTTAATTCTTATCCACGAAGAACTTGCTTACTGCATTTGTTGTCTTTTTTATGGTATTAATTAGAAGCACCCAGTTTAACCAGGCCTCTTTATCCCTAACACCCCTTACCCCTTTGTTTTTCCCTCTGTCCTCTTTTCCTTTCCTGTATTCATCCATCTCTTACTCATTAAATCCCTCCCTCTCATTTTCCCTCCTTTCCTTTTCACATTTCTCCCTTTCTCACTGCCGCCATCCATCTTTCCATATTTCCTCCCCTTCCCCTCTCTCTCCATCTCGCTCCTTCTCTCTGTTCCTGTCCATCCCTTCCTTCCCTGCTCCCTCTAACTTTTCACTACCTCTTCATCTTTCCTACTCTCACTCCAAGTCCTTTATCCCTCTCTTACTCCTTCTCTTCTCTTCACATTCCTTCCAACCTCACTTCTTCTCTCAAAGGTCAATTCCCTCTATGAGATGCACCTGCGGGAAATCATGGTAGTTGTATTCATCATCCTGGACTGGATTCTTATTTGTATCCTGCGAACAGGGTACGATATTTGTTTAGATGAATACAACTACCATAATTCCCTGCAGGTGTATTTTATAGAGGGAATTGCCAATTGCACACTATATCTACTTTCAGTGAAGCACGTCTATAAAGGGAACACACTGGTGCATATTAAGAAAATCCTTGCATTACATTATAAGGAGTCAGCATTGGCTCCAACATACTGAATTCTCATTTTCATTAAAAGTTCTATTTCATCTCACATGGAGTTTTTCCCACATCTCTGGCCAGGAATAAGCCTTCCTCTGATAATGTCAATATTTTTCATATGGGGAGCAGGGTTGGCGAAGTGTTGAGAATGCCAATGTGGCCCGGGTTCGATTCCGGCCCGGTACCATATGTGGGTTGAGTTTGTTGTTGGTTCTGGCCTTGCTCCAAGGGTTTTTTTCTGGGTTCTCCAGTTTTCCTCCCTCCACAAAAACCAACATCTCCAAATTCCAATTTGACCAGGATAGAGAACCCGTATCAAAACCAGCTCAGGCTGATGTTGCTTCCTTTCTAACATTTTAGGTCTTAATTCTGGAAGAAGCAGAAACATATCCAATATTTAGTGATGCAGACAGAAACGAGTTTATTTTCCTGATTTTCAAGCATATATGTCTTGGAGGCCAAGTTTGTCAAGTAAGTTATTTGAGATTCGTACACTAGTTAATACAAGCTCATTTTTGTGAAGGAGAAGAATGAAGACAATCTGCTGGCGTGACTTACTTGAGAAAAAAGAAAACAAAAACAAGACCGCTATGATATCAAAATTTAATGTTTTTCGCAGCCCATAAGACACTTGGCAACTTAAAATATCATTAAAAATAGCCAATGGAATCCCAGAATAATTTCATCTTATAAGCGATTATGTGAACAGTGTACCTCTTTAAGCAACCAGGGTTGAAAGATCCCAAGTCTTTCTTGAAGCCAAGCTGCTTTCTGCGAAAGCCTTCTTAGTACTAAATTCATTCTGCCGTATCATTTCTTCCAGGAAAATAATTTGCTTTCTGGACTGTTTGTGTTGGTTTGTGACTTTATACTAAATTCAGTGATTTATACTTTCCCATTTTCGTTTAGTATGAAGATGACATAAACCCTTACCTCGAAACAACCAAAACAATTTATAAAGATCTGTTAAGGTAAGTATTGCTCAGGTTCACATTAATGAGTTTACATTAGTTTAAATAATTTTATGGCTACTCTGACGCAGCGCTTTCGTTTCGTCCCGGCCAAGAACTCTTCAGAGACCTTTCTGCTTGACAAACTCGTTGAGCATCGTGAATCTGGCGGTCGTGGAATCCTTATGCGATATAACTTGAAGGCGAGATTGCTGTCATCATTTTGTTAGCGAACGGGACTTGAGTCACGATGTATTATCACAAGCAACTGTCAACTTTCATTGTCATTTATCAACATTAGTTTAGTAGAAAGAAGTTGATTTGCAGCCATTCCAGAAGTGTACCGTTTTTTTTCCCATAAAATTGTCCGCAAATTGTAAGTAAAAACGCCACTAAACACTAGACTGTTCACAGCCTCTAAATTTTGCAACGTAGGCGGAAAAAAAAGCTAGCGAGCGAAGTACCTGTCAAATCTCCCAGTCTACTACAAACATACGGGCAACTAAAAGATCATTTCAGTAGCTTATCGGTTGCGAAGTCCATTGTTGAGTGAAATTGTCAACTGTTATTTTCGGAGACATCCAAATGTCGTTAAAAGCGCAGAAAAGATCTGACCAGGATTTTCGGAAAGGTAGCGACTGCTCGCAAATTGGAATCTTAAGATTTCTTTCCTGAAAAAGGTTTTTACCTCTTTGAAACATTCATCACTAGTTGAAAAAATGTTTCACAAAAATTAGATTTAACTTTCACCTCGGAACTTCCCCGGACTCTCGTGGTAGTTTTATTCGTGGGCGTGTGAGGTCATCTATCACCTCTTAATAGTGATTGCTGTTGATTTTACAACTCTGCATGGCTTACTTTAAACCAAGGTAGTTCCGCAGGTAGAGAAGACAAAATAGCCACGTGGAAAACATTGTACGGTCTCCGGTAGCAGTTTGGTTGAAAAGTTTGGAAAACCATTTTATTTTATTACCGGTTTTAAGCCTTATTGTTTCGCTTTGTTGGCTTCCAGTGTACACAAAGACCCGACTACCAAGAAGTTGCAAGTCGGATCAGTTGTGCTAAAAGTCTCTGCTCAGGTATTGTACGCTTGAAGATGACAACTTCTAAGCCGTTTAGAAAATATGTTTTACTTGTGTAACTTGATCTGACGCTTAGAACTCCGGTGTCTTCAGGTCCAAACTCGTCCACTCCGAACACCTTTTCGGTTGTTGACGGACCACGAGTATTTGTGCGTGTCTGTGTGTGATGTTGAGTCTCACAAGAGAACGACACTCGTAAGGCATAATAGGCATAACACAAGAAAGGATGGTAGTCCGTCGCAGGTTCCCCTCCTCAGTCTCTACTCTCCAACAGCCCAACAGCAATATGGCCTACAGGACGAGAGGCTTGTGGGGCTTTTTACGGCAGAGCGCTGAGCACGTGAACAGGATAGACACTGAAAAACAATAACCTAAGACGCTCTCGTTTTGCACTTTAACTCTGCCTCTGTGGTCGCCACTCGCGGTCTACGCACAGCTATGACTGTCTGTCTGTCTACAGGTTACAGTAGTAGAGACAAACCATTTTGAGTCGGGGTTGGGCAATCTTCAGGGGCATGAATGTTTTGTTCTCACCTTTATGTTGTGCATGATTTTATTTGGTGGGCAATAGTTTGTGCAAGATTTGTTTGTTAAGTCAAACACATAACCTGAATAGTAAGTAAAAGGCACTTGGTCAATTTTTTCCCTCATGGCTCCCCTTGGCGATTTTTTTCAGCCGTTTTGACTGTGCAAGAATTTTTTTAGATATTGCTCAACCTCACCCCCCCCCCCCCCCTCAAAAAATAATGTTCCGTCCCTTACTGTAAATTTCTTTATCACCATCCGCTGCTCGTGAAAATCAGTTAAAGCGGCCTTCCTCTAGAAAGAAAGACCTGCCTCAGGAGGGAGACGGAAAGTGAGCTAGTTACCCCCCCTCCCTCCCCCACCCCCCTCGCTTACACATTACACTGAAGTAGTCTTCTGACCTGAAGGGTTCGTTTCTTTTTGTGTTAGGATGAAGATGGTTCACCGATTTACCCTTCACTTACGCCACACGATCAGTCTTTTGCTTACATGTGCATCAACCTGCTCAAGAGACACGTGTACATCTGGTATCACTCGTGGACGTAACAGGCAGAAACAAACACGACCCGTGAACATTGGCTGTATATGAACAAACGTGTTTGCCTTTAGTTCCGTCTCGTCTGCTCCAGTGTACTTTCTGCGTCAGTTCTCGTCAAACACACATGGCGATACGGAAGTAACAAATACTTGTGGGAAAAGTGTTTCCCAAGGAGTTTCCAGCTTTTAGGCTGATAACACAATTTGCCAACCTTCTGGTCGATACAAATGAAAAGACGATCAAGCCTCCGTCTTGATCAACACTTCAAAGGGCATCTAGATTCATTCAGCTTAAAATAACGAAACTGGATAAAAACTGAATCCTTGTCTGAACCAAGTAAATTGCCTGTTAACAAAACTGGTACTTTGTTTCTTTCAGCAGCGGGTTAAATTTTATAGATGCCTTTTGTATTTTGTTCGAGCCACTTCAAGGCAAACGTGCGAAGTATGAAATAGGAATTGCTTACCAGTCGCTGTTATTTTTAGCAAGGGATTACACAGTTTCGAGATTCATTCTCTGAATCAGGTTTTAGATTAGTAATAGTAATTGGGCCGAGTGGAGTACAATCCAGGGTGTAATATTTTCGTTTCGACTCATTTTCATGTGTTAATTTAGCAATTACGAGTCAAATTCGTTATATTTTTACCTCGCCTTATCACGACATGGTGTGAAAAATGTACTGTTCAACTGTATTTACTTGAAAAACCAGCCCTTGTCCTCAAGCAGAAAACAACATTTTTAGAGGCACATTGCTCGTATGGCCTGATTATTTATTTAGGTGTGAAATTTATACATTTGGTTTGCCTATCGTTCTCAGAACACACTGGTACTTCTAATGTGGACAACGTTTGAAACAAGTGCGAATAACTTAGTACTGAGGTATCAGAACAGTTAGTGCCCATAGCATTTAGTGTTCAAGGCTATTTCTTCAAAAGGGTGGACAATGCTCTCCCCCAGATTAATCGCTATCCATTGGATAAGTGTTGCAAAAATAAACTACGTTATCCACTGGATAGTGATTTATTCGGCATTTTATCAATCTTGATCACATGTACAAAATCAGATAAAAGAATTCTTAGTTGTTTAACTGCCATTGTGTAGTGACTGACTTCAGTACTTGTTCTTAAACGAGCTGCACTGTACAGCGCGGCACGACTATGGCGGGAAATAACCACGAGATGAGACGGAGGCGCTGTACTTATGGCGGGAAAAGGCTTAAAGTTGTGGAGCGCGGCACAAGTATGGCGGGAAATAGCCGCGGGAAAGAGCTTGAAGTTGTGGAACGAGGCACGTGTATGGCGGGAATAAACTGAAAGCTACAGCGGACGCAGTACATTCTGACCGGAAAAACGGGATGCTGTGAAGGACGCAGCTCATTACGGCTGGGAATAGCCAGACGTTTTGATGGAAGTGACACATGTGGCAAAGAAAGCGTTTATAGGGTTCGTAATATAACGCCGACTAGACAAGTCTTCCAGGCTTCTGATTGGCTATTATCCCTCCACGTCATGAGATAAACATCGTTATCTTGTGACCTTGGGCATGATGCATACTTGAACTGGTGAGCACAGGTTTATAACGCCGTCGACAAGATTGTCTTTAGAGCTTTTGATTTGCTTTATCCCCTGTGAGTCTTCATCTGTGGTGTTAGCTGTATGTGAAGCAAGCTGAAGGACACCTCCCTCGTCCACATCAGGGGTGTACTTGAGCACCAAGGATACCTCAATTAAACCTGGTTCTGGAATCAGAAATGAAAATGCATTAGAGACAAGGTCACATTAATTTTGACCGCTCTGTTACATATGCTTTTTGGTTTGTCACGCAACACATTTTGGTGCAACGATCTATCACCGCTACGATGAAAATTGCATACAAACTGGTCATAGGTTTGAAGAAAAAAAGACCATATTAAGTAATATTGCAACATAAAAGAAAACACGAAACAAAAACATCAAACATGATCTCCGACTGAATGAATCTGTTCAGAAGCTCATTACATGACCCTGATCTGTTATTTATTCCCAACCAGTACCCTCACTTCCAAATTCACCAAACTGGAATAAGTTATCGGGAAGCGAGAATGGAGGTAGAATTTGAAAATCAACGGTTCTTAGATTTCAAGCTTCTCGTCAGTCAAGGCTGCGCATGCACATCGCCCTGCTACAGCCCCCTTAAAATGAGGCAAGCATTGGCGGATCCAGTTGTGTTCAGAGGGGAAGGAAGAGACGAAAATAGGCGCATTGTTTTAATAGGGTTTTTTTTAGGGGATGGGTGGCTGAAGCAAAAAGGGGTAGCGAACCCGGGGGGTGGGGGAGGGTGTGGCAGTTTACCTGACCATCCAGAATGTGACAAGATAACTGTGGTGACAAGCCGCTGCTTCAGTGGAGAAATAACATGGAGATCATCTCGCTTGGGAATAAACCACCGACACCTCATATCAGGAAACACAACCTGTCAACATAGACGGACACTGTGATCAATGGCTAGTTTCTCTTTAACTGTTTTATATATTCTCTCTTTAAAACTCCCAGAGTTACAGCTTGAATTGAAAGACGGTTCAAAACGGTTTCAACAGTTCTGAGTGGTAAAGCCCAGTTTTCTGCATTACGTACTGTGCTTTGTTGATGTGAACGAAAACGTTACAAGACTTTAATTTTAAGGTTGTTACCCTAGCAACGTGGAGGCGCAGTGGACTCATGGTTAGCGCGCTCACCTTTCGAGCCCTGGCCGGGGACATTGTGTTGTGTTCTTGGGCAAGACACTTTACTCTCACAGTGCCTCTCTCTACCCAGGTGTATAAATGGGTACCGGCGAATTTAATTCTGGGGGTAGCACTGTGATGGATTAGCATGGAGTAGAAATACTCCTAGTCTTTTCATGCTGCAAAAAACGGAAATAAGCACCGGTCTGACGGACCACTTGGCTCGTATCCAGACTTCCCTTGTAATAAGTGTCCCAACGAAATTCCCTTATTGTGAGGCAAGTTGCGCGAAAAATGTCTAACGTAACAACGTCTCTAACACACTCACCTGCACTCGGACATTGGTCGCATCTGCCACGTTCTCCAATACAGCTTCAACATTGATACCCAGCGTAAGACCAGCAGAGAAACACAGGGGATTATCCGAACCTCCACGAGGCTCATTCAGGACTGCGCAAGCCTGACGCAGACTGCCTGTCAACTCCAATGATGGAACTTCATGGGAAAGCATGATGGACTGAACGAAATCTACAACACCCGAAGGATTAGTAATGTTCGACTCAAAGAAACTGGGAAACGAAACCACTTCGGCACAGAATGCATCCGTGTTGATGTTCTCCGTGTTTATGAAGTGGGAAAAGGTTTTTATTCTGGTCAAAAACGATTCCCACACTTGAAGCATGGAATTCAAGTTTTTGTCGTTAGCGCGGCTGTATCTCTGCGAAACGAGGATCTGTAACGCATGCGCAATGAGCCTCAGCTGTCGAAGTAAAAATGTTTGCTGCGAGCTCAGGCCGGTGAAGGTATGTTCTACTCGGTAGGAGGTCGAGAGGATATTCTCGACAAGAGATTTCAAACCAGAGCCTTGATGGGTGCAAAGGGCCGCTGGAATGGTCCATATCTTGTCGTTTTGAGCCTGAAGAATCATCAGCTTGCATTGAAGGTAGAGCGAAAGACATTCTGCGTTGGCGCAAAGATGCGAATCAATGCTCTTGACATGCCGCAGGTCTTGGATAGCTGTTTTTAGAGCTTGCTGTGCGTTTGATGGGCTTCGTGACTTCACACATTGAACTCTCATTTGGATGCTTTCAAAAAAGCTCTTTGCACTTTGTGACCCTGAAAAAAAAAATAAAATAAATAAATAGATGTATAAATATAATATAAAAAGGGGGATTTGGCACTCTATGTTTAAAAAAGGAAGAAACAAAAAGAAATAAGGGAAGGAAAGACGAAAACAAACAAAAATAAATAAAAGACATTCTGATGCGAGCGCGGTTTCCAAGTGACTGTCTACAAAAAACCAACACCAAAGTGATTACTCTGACCAGTCACAAAGGAGACAGACAATGCAGTGAGCACATAAAAACTAAACAAAAATTAATTATTTCAAAAATTAAGAGCAGTTTATAATCGAGTGTCGCCGACAGGAAACCCAGACCAAAGTAATTACTTTGACCAATCAACACACGGAACACACACAATCCACCGGAACAAATCAAAACTTGAACCAAATAAATGTAGCTGGCGCCAAGCGGGGGAAAACGTGTAAGAGCGATTGGAGATTGGTTTTGATTTTACCTCCGATTGAATGAGAAACAGTCACGAGATTTTTAAAGCCAATCGCTTGGAGTAATACTGCTGAACCAAGTTTAAGGTTACGCCAAGAGAACACGAAGGTTAAGAGAGTGAATCTCCCATAAACGCCTCATTCCCAAGGTAATCCCTTTCAAGTTATTTTAGACATGGTACCCAGTTCTTCCGCGAATAATGCTACCACGCACGTGCGTGGACGTTTTCCTGGAGGATAAAATGCGTGTAAAGTCGATTGGGCTGTCCACGTGACCAAAATATCCGCGTCCGCCTCCTGAGACTTCCTTAACCTGGAGTGATCCAAACATAACTTGACGAATTAGGAATGAGGCCTGTAGTGAGAATTTGCTCTCTTACTCTATATCCTCTCTTGGTTATACCCTTTCCTTACCTTCTTCTTCAGTCTTGTTATGATCCAATTCTATAACGCCTTTCTCGATATCAAGATGCGGGACGAGGTCGGGTTGGCTGTCCCGTAAGTACGCGTAATGTCGATTGGTGTGATCCGGGAACATGGCCAGCATGGTGGGACTCTTGGACGTGGCATTAAACACGAGAATTAAAATGGCGACGTACGCCGGGTCATCAATGGACGGCTCAGGAGTGGCAAAAAATGGGTGAGTCGACAGAAGCTCGGGTACAAGGGAAGAAGCCAGGTGTTGGTGCTTTTCACCCAGAAACTTGGCACACCTGAGAGTTTAAGAAAGAGTTCAAAAAAAAAAAAAAAAAAACACAAACCCATTGCAAACACATTTGAGTTCTGGGATCAGGTGTGGAAATCTGATTAGATAAAAAAGTTGCACTATAAGAATCAAATGATGGGTTATTACGAGAAATAGAGCCACGTTTGTGAGGTATTGGTTGAAAAATTGACAGACTTTTAGATAATGAAAATTCATTCTTATCCTGGTTATCCAATGCTTGTAAACGCTTTTAGTTGTTTGGAACATAACTGATATTTTTTACAACAAAAAATCCGGGAAAATGGTACCCTCTAAGTAAAAAAAATTGATGGTATTTTCATCTTCTTGCAGTTTTCTCAAGACCTGCGGTACCATTTGCAAACAAAGGCATTTACCCCACTCAAGCAACGGAACGAAAAACAAAGGCAGAAGCGGGGTTGGGAAAAGACGAGAGGAGTCTGGGGAGACAAGGGTCTCGCGTCTCTCTCTCTCTCCAGTCCTCTCTCTTATATCCCATTTGTGCTGCCGCCATTGCTCGTTTCCACACAAACGAACAAACAAAATTTAATTCGCTCCTAAAAATGAAGAGCGCTCTTTACCTCCATATAGACGATCTGTCCTGAGGGTATTTTGATAAGTTGCCCAATAAGGCGTGAATAGCGGCGTGCAGACACGCTCTGGTGGCGAACACACAGTGGCATAACAGCTCCCGAACAGCCTCTCTAGTGTCCCCTGAGAAATCCTCCAGTACCCCGAGCAGTGTCTCCAGCTGATCTTCACGCAGCTGAATGTGCTCGCTGATTTTACGCAGACTGTTAATGGCACTCAGCCGCACGCTCTCAATCTCGTCGTTCATCATGTCAGCCAAGAAGTCTAACGAGAGAACAGCGAAAGGAGAATTCTGATAGGCCAATTCACAGAGCGAATCCACTGCTGCAGAACGCACCTCTAGGAACTCGTCCTCTAAGCCGTGGACGAACGCCCCGCAGGCACCGCTACTCATCAGGCTGACGTCCTCAGGGTCCACTTCAGGTTCAGGGGTACCGTCACCCCAGGTTCGTCCTGTGCTCCAACCTCCGCCGTCGTTGCCACCTGACGCGTGAATCTCTCGGCGTTTCTCGTGCTCTGTTTTTCTCCTCTGAAGAGCGGGAATAAAAACATACAACTGGTTATTTTCCATCAAGAATTATTTGTACCAGTTTACTTCTGGACTTCGCTAATAAAATGCCTAGTTACTGTATCAGTCTTCAATTACCGTATTTATTCGAATAAGCGTCCAACCTCGAATTAGCGTCGATCCTAAAGGCAGTAAAAGTTAATAAGCGTCCAGCCTCGAATAATAAAATAAATAAAAATAAAAATACGTCTCATTTCTTTTAAGTAACCTTTATTTACCCTTGGCAGTGTTTAAAGCACATAGGCTAATGGGGACGAGCAAACAGCTTGAAGCAAATAATTCAAATTGAAACCAGTTGGCTATTTACAAGCATGGCCAAAAATTCGAACCTGGGGTTACATGAAACAAATCCAGTTAGAGGTGAGATCGGAACTCGAACCCGAGACTGCTGAATCACAAGTCTGACGCACTGACCACTTGGCCACGCTGCCTCCTTAACAACTTGCCTTCAGATGAGACATAAGCTTCTTGTCCAATGTCTGCTCCAGAAACTTCGGACTGACAAGATGGAGTGAGCCTAGAAGCCCTGTGGCCTCTCTGCGCACGTTCATAGACAAGTCATTGACCATGTGGCAGATCTTGATAAAAGCATCGTCCACAAGCCGGACGTCATCTGATGTTGGTAATTTAACAACTCTACGACAGAGCAGTAAACTCACGATCAAAATCACGGTCAGTAAACTCAAAATCAGTAAACAGTGAACTCACGATCAAAATCACGGTCAGTAAACTCAAAATCAGTAAACAGTGAACTCACGATCAAAATCACGGTCAGTAAACTCAAAATCAGTAAACAGTGAACTCACGATCAAAATCACGGTCAGTAAACTCAAAATCAGTAAACAGTGAACTCATGATCAAAATCACGGTCAGTAAACTCAAAATCAGTAAACAGTGAACTCACGATCAAAATCACGGTCAGTAAACTCAAAATCAGTAAACAGTGAACTCACGATCAAAATCACGGTCAGTAAACTCAAAATCAGTAAACAGTGAACTCATGATCAAAATCACGGTCAGTAAACTCAAAATCAGTAAACAGTGAACTCACGATCAAAATCACGGTCAGTAAACTCAAAATCAGTAAACAGTGAACTCACGATCAAAATCACGGTCAGTAAACTCAAAATCAGTAAACAGTGAACTCACGATCAAAATCACGGTCAGTAAACTCAAAATCAGTAAACAGTGAACTCACGATCAAAATCACGGTCAGTAAACTCAAAATCAGTAAACAGTGAACTCACGATCAAAATCACGGTCAGTAAACTCAAAATCAGTAAACAGTGAACTCACGATCAAAATCACGGTCAGTAAACTCAAAATCAGTAAACAGTGAACTCATGATCAAAATCACGGTCAGTAAACTCAAAATCAGTAAACAGTGAACTCACGATCAAAATCACGGTCAGTAAACTCAAAATCAGTAAACAGTGAACTCATGATCAAAATCACGGTCAGTAAACTCAAAATCAGTAAACAGTGAACTCACGATCAAAATCACGGTCAGTAAACTCAAAATCAGTAAACAGTGAACTCACGATCAAAATCACGGTCAGTAAACTCAAAATCAGTAAACAGTGAACTCACGATCAAAATCACGGTCAGTAAACTCAAAATCAGTAAACAGTGAACTCACGATCAAAATCACGGTCAGTAAACTCAAAATCAGTAAACAGTGAACTCACGATCAAAATCACGGTCAGTAAACTCAAAATCAGTAAACAGTGAACTCACGATCAAAATCACGGTCAGTAAACTCAAAATCAGTAAACAGTGAACTCATGATCAAAATCACGGTCAGTAAACTCAAAATCAGTAAACAGTGAACTCACGATCAAAATCACGGTCAGTAAACTCAAAATCAGTAAACAGTGAACTCATGATCAAAATCACGGTCAGTAAACTCAAAATCAGTAAACAGTGAACTCATGATCAAAATCACGGTCAGTAAACTCAAAATCAGTAAACAGTGAACTCACGATCAAAATCACGGTCAGTAAACTCAAAATCAGTAAACAGTGAACTCACGATCAAAATCACGGTCAGTAAACTCAAAATCAGTAAACAGTGAACTCACGATCAAAATCACGGTCAGTAAACTCAAAATCAGTAAACAGTGAACTCACGATCAAAATCACGGTCAGTAAACTCAAAATCAGTAAACAGTGAACTCACGATCAAAATCACGGTCAGTAAACTCAAAATCAGTAAACAGTGAACTCATGATCAAAATCACGGTCAGTAAACTCAAAATCAGTAAACAGTGAACTCACGATCAAAATCACGGTCAGTAAACTCAAAATCAGTAAACAGTGAACTCACGATCAAAATCACGGTCAGTAAACTCAAAATCAGTAAACAGTGAACTCACGATCAAAATCACGGTCAGTAAACTCAAAATCAGTAAACAGTGAACTCACGATCAAAATCACGGTCAGTAAACTCAAAATCAGTAAACAGTGAACTCACGATCAAAATCACGGTCAGTAAACTCAAAATCAGTAAACAGTGAACTCACGATCAAAATCACGGTCAGTAAACTCAAAATCAGTAAACAGTGAACTCACGATCAAAATCACGGTCAGTAAACTCAAAATCAGTAAACAGTGAACTCACGATCAAAATCACGGTCAGTAAACTCAAAATCAGTAAACAGTGAACTCACGATCAAAATCACGGTCAGTAAACTCAAAATCAGTAAACAGCGAACTCACGATCAAAATCACGGTCAGTAAACTCAAAATCAGTAAACAGCGAACTCACGATCAAAATCACGGTCAGTAAACTCAAAATCAGTAAACAGTGAACTCACGATCAAAATCACGGTCAGTAAACTCAAAATCAGTAAACAGTGAACTCACGATCAAAATCACGGTCAGTAAACTCAAAATCAGTAAACAGTGAACTCACGATCAAAATCACGGTCAGTAAACTCAAAATCAGTAAACAGTGAACTCATGATCAAAATCACGGTCAGTAAACTCAAAATCAGTAAACAGTGAACTCACGATCAAAATCACGGTCAGTAAACTCAAAATCAGTAAACAGTGAACTCACGATCAAAATCACGGTCAGTAAACTCAAAATCAGTAAACAGTGAACTCACGATCAAAATCACGGTCAGTAAACTCAAAATCAGTAAACAGTGAACTCACGATCAAAATCACGGTCAGTAAACTCAAAATCAGTAAACAGTGAACTCACGATCAAAATCACGGTCAGTAAACTCAAAATCAGTAAACAGTGAACTCACGATCAAAATCACGGTCAGTAAACTCAAAATCAGTAAACAGTGAACTCACGATCAAAATCACGGTCAGTAAACTCAAAATCAGTAAACAGTGAACTCACGATCAAAATCACGGTCAGTAAACTCAAAATCAGTAAACAGTGAACTCACGATCAAAATCACGGTCAGTAAACTCAAAATCAGTAAACAGCGAACTCACGATCAAAATCACGGTCAGTAAACTCAAAATCAGTAAACAGTGAACTCACGATCAAAATCACGGTCAGTAAACTCAAAATCAGTAAACAGCGAACTCACGATCAAAATCACGGTCAGTAAACTCAAAATCAGTAAACAGTGAACTCACGATCAAAATCACGGTCAGTAAACTCAAAATCAGTAAACAGTGAACTCACGATCAAAATCACGGTCAGTAAACTCAAAATCAGTAAACAGTGAACTCACGATCAAAATCACGGTCAGTAAACTCAAAATCAGTAAACAGTGAACTCACGATCAAAATCACGGTCAGTAAACTCAAAATCAGTAAACAGTGAACTCATGATCAAAATCACGGTCAGTAAACTCAAAATCAGTAAACAGTGAACTCACGATCAAAATCACGGTCAGTAAACTCAAAATCAGTAAACAGTGAACTCACGATCAAAATCACGGTCAGTAAACTCAAAATCAGTAAACAGTGAACTCACGATCAAAATCACGGTCAGTAAACTCAAAATCAGTAAACAGTGAACTCACGATCAAAATCACGGTCAGTAAACTCAAAATCAGTAAACAGTGAACTCACGATCAAAATCACGGTCAGTAAACTCAAAATCAGTAAACAGTGAACTCACGATCAAAATCACGGTCAGTAAACTCAAAATCAGTAAACAGTGAACTCACGATCAAAATCACGGTCAGTAAACTCAAAATCAGTAAACAGTGAACTCACGATCAAAATCACGGTCAGTAAACTCAAAATCAGTAAACAGTGAACTCACGATCAAAATCACGGTCAGTAAACTCAAAATCAGTAAACAGCGAACTCACGATCAAAATCACGGTCAGTAAACTCAAAATCAGTAAACAGTGAACTCACGATCAAAATCACGGTCAGTAAACTCAAAATCAGTAAACAGTGAACTCACGATCAAAATCACGGTCAGTAAACTCAAAATCAGTAAACAGTGAACTCATGATCAAAATCACGGTCAGTAAACTCAAAATCAGTAAACAGTGAACTCACGATCAAAATCACGGTCAGTAAACTCAAAATCAGTAAACAGTGAACTCACGATCAAAATCACGGTCAGTAAACTCAAAATCAGTAAACAGTGAACTCACGATAAAAAACACGGTCAGTAAACTCAAAATCAGTAAACAGTGAACTCACGATCAAAATCACGGTCAGTAAACTCAAAATCAGTAAACAGTGAACTCATGATCAAAATCTTCACGTCGACAATGGCACATCTAAAACATTAACCCGAAACATATTCATTCTCAAGCTGCCTTAATACATCGGCTTCCCTGTATTCTGATTGGCTGTATTTTCTACAGCATGGTATAAACAGCTCTCTCCACACACCCTCACTATAGCACCCTCAATGTCAACTGATATCTGGTTTTGGCATTTATCTCTGGGTACAAGTGCTGTTAAAAAAATGACCAACTGAAGAGACTTTGTGCACTTATTGAAGTCTACTAGCTTTTCTTTGACTGCATTTGCTGTGGACCTCAATTTGCTATTCAGTGAAACCAGAAATGAGTTTTGACTAACCGCTCTGGGTTTGCTTGACTAAACACCCAAACCAACTTGATGGCTGCCAGTCGCACATCTTCATAGTCATCATCCAATGCCAGTGATGCCTGATCATAAACTGTCATGTCTAGCTTCTGGCCTCTCGCATGCAGTGTGAGCTACAATGAGATATTTAAAGGAGCTCAGTCACAGTATTTTAAGTTATTCTGGCCATGTACAGAATTACTGTACCTTTAAATTGAAGGAAACTGAAAATAGCAGTTTACTTAGATACAAAAAACACCAAATAGATAACATTAAACCATAAAGGAACAAGGATGGTTAGGGGTGGAGAAGATAAACATGGATTACAAACGACAAACTTGAACAATTTAGCATAAACTTTTCAAGATGCACAAACTATCATGAAACTCCTATAAGTCAGTCATATTGTTTTGATACAGACACAGAAAGCACAGAAAATGACATTGTTTTTCATTTCTTCAAGTTAAATAACACATAAAATGAAGAGGAGAGAAAAGTAATGCAAAGCAAGAGAAGTAAACAAAACAAAAAATATTGAAGCTGGACAGGAATACAGGCACTCTCAGGATGTCCACCGCATGAAATAATAATCATGCTACTTTTTGCTTAAGCTTGTAATTCACTGGCTTGAAGTATTAATATTGTTTGCAATACATAGTTCATACAAGATATGACTGAGACGACTTATCTAAACTAGCATTCTGTCTAGCAAGTTTTCTTTTCCAAATTCAGTGGAATGAACTGATTCACCAACATCACTCAGTCTAACTGGAAAATGAAACAACCTTTAAGAACATAAAATAAAATAAAAATCTGTTTTTCACTCACCAGAGCTTGCAAAGCACTTGTCCGTACTCTTGGGTCACTGTCCTCTGAGAAGCTTGCCAACAAGTTTTGCACCCCTCCTTGTGAACCTGGCTCCATACTCATTGATGAACTCTCTGATCCCTGAGTAAGGTGACCAATCAAGCAAAGACACTGGCAACGCACTGAGGAGTGGGGATCTTTGAGGTGCTGAACAAGACAAAAATAAAAGAAGAAATGTCTAATGACTGGCAGAAAAACAAATGAATAATAGCCAGCCATACTGGCAATGGGGTTGGGGGGTAAAGCATGATGGCCTAACATTTAGATTGTTGGAATCCAGGGTATTGACTGAGATTAAGTACCTGTCTTAGCTGTCAGGACAAGACACTTTTCTCTCACAATGCCTCTACATCCAGGAGTATAAATGGCTACCAATGAACTGTTAGTCAGGGCAACTGGAAAAAAACCTGGCAGGGAGAGGGGGTCACTTAACACTATTGAATCTGGTACAAACTCTACCAATGTGGACAACTTTTAATTAGCCCTGAGGCCAGCCTCCACCTGGTCTTTACTTATCCTGAAGGTCAGTTTATACTTGCAAAATAAACTCGTGAAAGCACATCAAAGCAAGTGTGCATTTGGGGAGAAATAGGAACCTCAGGAACCTGTGTACCATAAATTCTCCAAGTGGGGGTGGGGTTGGGGCACCGATGTTGTTGTGCTACACTTAGATCTGAAAGGTTCAAATATTTTTCAAAAGGGTTCAACAGTACATACCTGCGTAGCAATCTTCTCAATTTGGTGAACAATCTTTGCCTAACGAGAGAAAGCCAAAAAACAGACTTTTCTAAAAGTTTTGTTTCATATGAATTATTCCGGTAAACAAAGTTAATTGTGTTGTAAATGCAGTGAAGACTTAAAAATTAAACATAAAAATAAATTATGTTATTTATTTTATAATGTATATAGAAGCTAACCTCGTCATTACAAAGTTTGCCAAGTAGCAAAAGAGTATGAAATATCTGAGCAGACACTTTGTGAGATTCTGAAAAGGAACAAATAAAAACGTCATGTCATAAATTGTTTAAAAGGATTTTGAAAAGAAGAGCTACATGTAGTTGGGGTTGTTCCCAAGGCTGTGCTGTGGAATAATATTGTGTTTGAGTGATTTTGCTGAATACACTGATAATAAACACAATAGCCTCCCATTGACTTTAAAAATATGCTAGGATATTAATTTTGTCCCTGGACATTATCTGTTCCCTGAAGCTCACAGTTTTCCTCAAGCTTTGTTCTCAGAAAACTGTTCATTTCTCATAACAGATCTGTCCACAAACAAATATGTGAACATATTTTTGCCCAACCCTCCCTAAATGAGATTTCCTGATGGGAGTACAAAAGACATTTCTGAGGGGTTGCTCTGTAAACATCATTTATTAGTTTATCATAATGATTTCATTTCTGATGGGGTTTGGGAAAAAGCTGACTTTATCACAAGAGGGTAAAAAATGGGTTCTTTTTCTGTGGAAGCATTGTGTTGGTGCGTTGATCTGTTTTCTTAGGGGTAAAATTTTGATTATACCTCTTCAGAAGCACAACATACGTCAGAACTTGGCCTAAGTTATCAAACTGTATGGTGATCTTCAACCAACAACTTGATAAAACAAATATTTTTTTTTTCAAATGAAAACTTAGCCTCCAACTCTAATAATTAGAGGGGAGAGCTGAAATGCAACCTTGGAAAGTCATACCCTTATTCAACAAAAATTAATACAACGATGTCTATAACATTGATAATCTGAAATACCAAAGCACGAGACAAATAATGTTACCTATATTCCTGCTTTCTCGGTCCGCATTCAAAAGCTTGATCAGGTCCTCAGCAATCGCGTGAATATTGACTCCAGGAAATTTTGCCACGCTTCCAAGCAATGAAACAACTTTCACTCGAACTACAGCGTCTTTTGTCTCGTAAAACCGTTCCCACAAAGTCCTGATGACGAACTCAGCCACTTCTAACGACTCCAAAGGGAGCTCTTTTTCGAGATCAACAAGAGTTTGAAGGATTTCCTGTTGTGTTGAATATTGAGATAGTTCAAATGCGAGCCTTTTCGAAGCTTCAAGAGACTGTCGACTCCGTTTCAGTTTTAACACGGGTTGGGTGCCATAGTCTAGAGTCTCCAAAGGTTTTTCCTCCACAACAGTGGTTGAATAGTCCGGATTAGTCCTCTTCATGATTTCTGATAGGATCACGAAGAATACCCAGGTAAAGCAATGTGAAAACAAGAGCATAAACACTACCCTTCGCCCACTTTGGCCGCCATAATGGTTTTTTCCGCGGCCTCGTTCTGGTGCTGCCGATGTAGCGATGATGTGATGTGGGAACTGGGAAGGAAAAAGGTTTTTGGAGCGGGGAGGGGGACGGGCGATGGCTCTCAGGGTGAAGAGTTTTTTTGGCTTGATTTTTTGGGTCTCTTGGTAGTAAAAATACCTTATCTGTCCTTCAGTGCACTGATATTTTTCCCCCGAGTTACTCGCTTGAGTGATTTTATTTCTGTGCGATACTATTTCTGTCTGTTTTTCGAACTTTTTTTGTATTCCCACTTTTGCGACTGCTCGGTCCCGAATTGGCGGACCATAGTTATTTTTTAGGGAAGAGTCAGTGTTGGGATTTGGGCAATTTCCAAAACAAAATTCCTGCACAGCAAAAACTGCCGGAAAAGAAATTGTTCAAGGGGAGCCATGGGGTTTGACTTTAAAAGAAATTCTTACACAGCCTATTGCCCACCAATGCACAACCTGACTGAATTGCCCAGAAAATTTCCCAGTCGGTCCCAAACCACGATACTAACGTATGGCGCAAAATTTCCCTCATTTCACGTGACCTGGAAAAATCGAGCTAGCTGTCAATTTACTCTCTTCGCTACAATCATTTGTCATATTGTGTAATTTTTGTCCTATCATTTCACTCACTGAGCGAGCTGTCAATGGAAATACGGGTATTCCCTAATTAGGCTTAAATGGAGATTTGACAGAGATAATTGTGTTTCGGGTTCCGTTCATCTGTAACCCGCTTACAACGCGGGCTAATAATCTGATAATTGTCATAGTTCAACATTGGGTGTCTTAACAGAGATTAATGGTGCGTTCGTTTGAGTCGATCTGGATCAGTATCAATGATACAAGCTCACCGAGATCCTGTTGTATCGAAGCCCGGAGCAGGGCGGGGGGGAGGTTCTTCCTTGTATGGGATATATAGGTATGTGCGGCTCCAAAGGGTATGCTTTTTTTAGCCGTTTTTGTCTTAAATAGAGTAGGGAAAATTACAGATTTTAGTCTTAAATAGGGAAAAGGTTTTGGGAAGCGGGCCGCACACCCCCGTCCAATTTTTCTGGAAGTACCCAACCGGGCATCGAAGAATGGGTAGCTGGAGATTTCACACACAAGTGAGTTCGCACCCACATCAACTCGACTAGTGGTCAATTCAAGTGCTTAAAATATTTTCTTTTTGTCTTTCTCTTACCGAGCAAAAAAGACAATCTTGCGCTCGTAATGAAACAAAATCACACAAAACGTGTTTATTTCTCGTTCTTTAATTTAATGAAGGTGAAGGCGAACTCTAAATAGAAAGTATATAATGAGTTCAGGGGTGCGAACTCAATTGGGTGCGAAACAGGTAGCAGAAGAAACCGATGAATCCTCTTTGGGGAAGGATGGCGAGAACTTAATTATCGCCAAACTTGAATATACTAAGTTCATAATTTCCAGTTGGTTTGGATCCCATTGAAATTTTACAAAATCGCATTCATTGACTTTTTATTAAATAAATCACGAAAATTTTGTTTGCATTTTCTTGGCAAACATTTCTGCACAAAAGGAGTGCTTTGTTGACATAGTTCTGTACACTTTTTTGTTATTCTTGCCACGTGTTGGCTCATGAGCAAACTGAAGTCCGTGATTCCTGAACAATGCTGTGGTTGTACAAATAATGTATTTCAGATCCTAAAATAACGTTCCTCTCATTCTTCGACCCATTCCCCTGTCATAAACCACGTTGAACTTGTTGATGAACTAAAGAAAAGAACAAAGCAACATTAAATAAGTCTTCAAATATAATTTAAATCTTTGGTAACACTAGTTTGAAAACATAATCCGAATTTCAAAAAATAATAATAATAATAATAAAAATTGGACTAGTTTCCAACTTTTTGTCATTCATTTGGTTTCATGTTCAGATCCAAAGGTGTTAGTTAGAAAGCTTATCAAAAGCGCGCCATTGCATTTTTTATTTCGTATTTCTGGCATAAAAGTATAATGTACCTCAGATTACAGAATTGCGGCAGTATTGTAAAAAGATTCCTACAACTCACGAGGAGCTATAAATATCGACATGTCTATCCAAAATTGCCTTCATCTTTTTTTTAAGGACCTTGGAGTCCCCAAACCTCCGTCACAGAACCTAGTTTAGATTGAATTCCAAAGAACAGGGATCATATTAGCTAGAGATCGGCATACCTCATTTAAACTGTTGGCGCCCTTTGTTATGGTGGATAGGTAGCACATCAGCATAACATCATTACATTGCTGTCAAAATAATTACAAGATTAAATTTAAATTTATAGCAGAGTATCTGGAGTACACGATGTAATCTTGTTAGCACAAGAACAAAACTTACATTGTAAAAGTCCTCACGGAAAACATCAGTCTTCATAACTGGAAGCCTCTGAATCAGACTCAAGGCATCGCGCATTATCTCGTGGTTGCAAGGGACTTCCCCTAGATAGATCAAGACAAAAAAGAAGTTACTAAATAACATTTCCTCTGTTTCGTTTATCTATGTTTTTCAATTGGTCAAATTGATCAGAACAGAGGAAATGAACCAACTACTGAGTAGAATGACTGTCAGTCTTTGACTCTCGGCATTTGCAAAAATCTGCTTATGCTAATGGAAAGCGCAGAAAACCATTTTATCAAAATGGAATTTCCTTCCAATTGCTCCAGTCCCCCCACCCCTCCCATCCCTCACAATTAGGTTCTCCTGTAAATTCTCCTAGTGGTAAGGAGATTTCAGCCCAAATTCTAACATTTTTGGCTCAATAGAATGTATAACGCTCTTTTTAACAATTTAAAGGCAATCTGTTCAAGTGGAGACTTTCACTTTGAGCAAATCTTGCCAAAAAAAATTAAAAGAATTCTCACCACTTTTCACAGCTTTAGCATACTCCAAAATCATCTTGACCCTGGAATGAAGCATCTTTATTGCATTGTACTGAGCAAGGAGATGTTCTGACACTATAACCCAGAGAGCAAAGAGAAAAAATCAGTCACATTGTAACTTCAGGTTCTGTAATTGAATTTGCAGCGCTACAAGATTTACGTGACATTCTGCTGTACCTAGTGTTGCATTTTTTGTTGCTTACAAAAGACTACACTGTATAAAGAGCCGAAGGCTGCATGTGCACATAATAGAGGTGTCTACTTAGGGAAGATTAAGAAATGTTGCCTTGGTACATTGCTGGGACTACAACAAGTGTCTGCTTATGGGAAATACCTTTTAGCAGAGGTTCAATTTTGGAATAAAAACTTTGATAATTATCGTCAGACAAGAACCTTCTATTGAATATGGTATTCAAAATTGGCAGTTGGATTTTCAGCTCACATTCTTAAGTGCATGGTTAATAGAATTATTATTTCAGTCTGAATTTAACTAGTCATGAACACCTGTTGAGCCATCAATTGTCCCTGTATTTGATAATCTAGCCACATGATCGACTCCAATTCTTTCAGCCTCTTCTGTCGCTAAGGTGTAATGCGTCTCTACAAATAACATCCGTGCCTGCAATTCACAGTAGAATATGTATATTTCATGAGATAGAGATGTCTGCAGTTTTTAAATATTGGATTAAGATGGTTAAAAATACAGGCTTCTGTTCACTTCAGCTGAACTCAGCATTTTTTTTTGGTAGATAATTTAAATATTGGCAAATATCATAGTTTTAGTACATCCTATGATAGCAGTACAATCATGTTAGTACTAGATGTCAGAATTTGGTGAAACAAAGAGAATATTTCCATTCCTGAGTTTAGATTTTCTTTATTTTCATCATCTGTTTGCTTAAAGAGAAGAAAAAATATTAAGAAATAAGTTTTCTTTGCCATGTAATGCCTGTTGGGCTGTAGATGCCAAGAAAAGGATTTTCAAAATTATGATACTTTTTGTGACTTTTTTTAGCCCATTGAGCTGTGTAACTATAAAAATAAAATCTTACCGCTCCATCGACAATGTCAATCACAGACTCATATAAACTGATTGGCAACTGAAATGAGAAATATTAATATATACAATTCTAATAATTATTTCACATGAATTTAAAAGGTCAAGTTCAAAACAGAGAAAAAGAGTGTTTTCAAAGGATTCATGTACCATTCATTGATCATTTTTAGATTATGTATATAAAAAAATTAACCTACATCATTTGTCTTGGCCAGTGGATTGAGTTTCAAAAATAATGGACTTTCATTTATCTCACACATCTGAGGAGACAGAAATCATTCTATAAGACTGTTTTATACACTGAAAAAAGCATCTTAAGTTTCAATATGAAGTATATGGCAAATTACTGCAAAAGACATCAAGTAAAGATATATTTATTTCAAAAAAGCCATGAAATAGCCACTTAACAAAATGGTTTTATATTAAAGTAAGAGCAGTTTTCAGTTGAGTGTCAAAAGACAGTAATCAGGCAATTAATTTAGTTTTGGTAAACTCTGTTTTTACTACGGTTTGAGATTGGCTGAGTAGTATAATTGGTGAGTACTTGGCTTGGTTTTGATTTTACCACATTCAATTGAAAACTGCTCTAAACTATTTACTCACTATACATATTTTGAGTTAAACTAGCTTTCATAGGAGACAGAAGAAAAACCTTGGTCTTCGAGAATATTTTTTAACAGTGGTTTTACTTAGATACATGGTGTTAAGGCTAAAATATGTCAGGCAATCCACCACTCTGGAACACTAATGTTGCGCGTTCTATTCACCTGTTTGTGTACTCTAATATCATTTTCAGTAGGTCCTGATCCAGTCGTGTACCAGCCAAGAAAATCCAAATTTTTGAACACCTGATGAACTAGAAAATGTTGCCACTCATGGTAAGAACACAAAAAATGTTAACAATAGTTCTGTTAACTTTATCTCTGCTAACATGATGGATTGCCAGCAAACAACACCAGCCCCATGAACAATATGCTATACCAAGGCTCGAAATGAAAATCTTGAATCCAAGTTTGCCCTTTGGACAAGCTGCTCTCAAATTTTGCTTTCCCTGGGAGTGTTTTGGATTACTTTCTTTTATTTAGTTGGCAGATGACTTGCTTGAGCCCTTGCCCATCAGGAAAGTGAGAATGAAAAGTTATTTGCCCAGCAGGAAAATTCTACTTGTCACAGATGACCAGACAGCACTTTCTTTGATCCCTGTATACTACCTGAAGTCTGTGTTAGAGCTTAGCAGCCTATCAGGCTTATCTCTAGTTTCTGAAGCATTGAAATGACAAGGAGTATTTGCACTTCCTATTAGATGGGATGCTAGTCCACCATAGGGTTACCCCCCCCCCCCCTAGCATTAAATTTGCTGGTACCCATTTATACACCTAGCTATAGAGAAGCGGTGTAAGCATAAAGTATCTTGTCCAAGAACTAAACACAATGTCCCCAGCTAGGGCTTGAACTCAGACAACTTGATCCAGGGTCTAGCACCCTAACCACTGGGCCTTCCAAGTTCATGTGCTGTGGCAGGTGATTATCCATTTCCCTGCCCACATTACAGAACGTATTAGATGATTAAAAGTTTACTTGAGTGCAACATGTGATAAATTTTATTTTGGTCTTATATTAAAACCTTTCAAACCAAAATCGGCAAACAAGCTGAAATAAAATTCCTAGAAAGTTAAATGGCTCACTGCTGGACCCTAAAAAGTGTTGTCTTGTGCCAGGCACAAAATGCCACTTTTACCACCCTTATAACAACTAAAATGAGACTCTATTCCAATTAATTCTCATTTCATTATTTCTAACTGTTTGCTTTGGTGCTGAATTTTGTTTCAAGATTAAGTCAACCTGCACCTTGTGCCAGACTTATGCCATTGATAGTTCCTTCTTTAGAATAGGATGGTTGATATTCCATCTGGGCCAGGGAGGCAGACAACGGTAGAATGCAAGGCTTTAAAACCTACATGTATATCAACTTACATTGTTCCTCTTTTGTTTTGTAGTAAGCCATGTTAATCACAAGTTGTCCATCATCAAAGAGATCAAACTGAAGCTCAAAGGAATTGAAAATTTCTATTGTGCGGCCATCCTGAGTGCCTAAAAGAGCTCCAATCACTAGGATAAAAATTAATTACATGTAAATTAGAAAGTTGGAATTATACATAAAAACATAATTTTAAGTCAAACTCTGGAAGTAGTAGCCCCAGTTACTGTTTGATTTACCAGTATTTTCTTAATGCTACATGTCATTTCAGAGGGTCATTTGTTTATGGATATTGCTAAATTTGCTACAACCAGAGACGTTTTT
>NW_028301553.1:6517500-6522500 GCF_042242905.1 Orbicella faveolata
ATGATGGGTGATCATTTGTCTGTATTGACCATATTTTACTATGAGTATTAATGGAAGAGAAATGATATTCTGATGATGTTCACAATAAAAACGTAATTGTCGTTAACATAAGTATTATTATGACTGTTCTGATTACCAAATTTAGCGATGTTTTCTGGCATGATCTCACCGCTGTCTTCGTCAATGCTGGGGTAATTCAATCATGCTGATGTAAGCAAAATATGAGCTGCATATGTTTGCGATCCAAACATTTGTTTTTAATGTGAAGAATACATAATTACATGTGAAGTAATTTAAGCCCATGACATGCCATGTGAACGCAAGCAGTTAGAAAATGAAAAAGTCAAATTTTAAAAATAACCCAGTGAAAAAGCATAAAAGCACGAGGCAGTTTTTGAACAAAGACAATTGAACAATCTGGAAGTACAACAAGTGTTACTTTGAAATATATCTTGAGAAAATTTTGGAAAACAAGCCGTTTCATCGCTGTATCTATCAATTCTAACCGAGATGGCAGAGGCACTATCACCGTCACCAGAGTGTGCAACATGCGAAAGGAAAAAATCATTGGTAAGCAAAATATGTTTGTTTTGGCAGTTCGTTTCTTTTCCAGCCGATTACGTTTTATACCAAAGTTTACGCGGTACAGAACAAATGTAAGAGCTCTTGGCCACTCGGTTCATATTATTTACTCATTAATAAAAGTGAATAGAAAAACCCGCTCAAGGTAACGAACTATACGGACTGAAAACAAACGACATCTTCAAGTCATATTTTAACTGCTCCCAATCTAAAGATTACTACAATGCCAAAATCAAGTCGTTTATGGTGTTTTTACGGCGTAACTGATATGATTTGAATGAGTTACACTAAAAGACGATTGAAGTCTTGACAGGTGTTTGATTGCCATGTTCCAGATCTGTAGGTTTCACTGCACATCCGACTCATGGATGAGGCGACGTTACCCAGGTTCATTATCGGATATTTCTTCGTAGTTGTTCGTCGTTCGCTTTTGCGTTAGTTCAATATTCTGAGTTCTTTACTTGGTTCCTGACATAAATACATTTTCATAGTTATATTGGACAACAGAAGAGTCACTGAATTTTTCTTAGACTTACACATGCAGTGTTTTGAAAGTAAGTTATCGACAGAAGAAGGTCTGGGCCTCCGAGAAACGAGAAGCTGGCTTGTTCTTATGCGTTGAATATTTATGTTATTCAGTATTTACTACAATGCATTCGATTCCATACAAAAATTATTTTAATTGTTGAAAATACTAGCAGTGACAACTTACTACATTAAACCTTGTTTCGAACGGGCCATAGTTTGCAAGCCTGGATGGTAAATCCGGACATTAACAAAGAAGAGGTTTTGGCAAAAATTTAGAAGTAACGAATAAAATTCCATGACTTGTTCCGGTAAATCGTTTCAGTTGCGCTTTAATTCTGATTACTTAATAATCATTATTAGCATTTTACAACACGGCAAACTTTCACTGACGTCACTGCGTTTGTAATAGTTTAATTATTTTAGGCAGATTTTTTCTACGGCCATGACACGGCAAAAAATATTCAATTTGCATGATTTTCCGACATCTTTTGATATCCAAAACATGATCAGAATATATATATGACAAAAAGCGAACCATTCTCTTCCCCAGCACTAACGAGTAGCCGACCACGTGACCAAAAGAAACGGAACGGCGTAATGGACCTTTTCGGCGATACGTCGGACTTTTGGAATTCTACTGTTTCAAATAGCTATTATGGGATGCCCGGAGGGGGAGGGGGGAATTAGCATGTATTCGCCCCCTAAGCATCCCATAATAGCTATTTGAAACAATCGAATTCAAACTGGCCGCCGTATGCCCGAAAAGGTCCATTGTCGATCATTCTGCGAAATCCTGGGAATTATCATCTGAAATTGACAAGCGAATTGGATAAAATCAAGCGATGTTTTGCAAGATTGAGCCGGATAACTGCTTCATTACGAATAGATTGCCATTGATTCGCCTTTACGGTTAGAAAAACTTTGTTTCAGAAGCTCACTGCAAGATATCGGACAAGCCTTGTTGAGTCACTTCCGAATATAAAAATCATATCGCGGTATATATGTTATGTGCAGATGACAGACAACAAAGTTCTCGTCACTTTCTAAACATATACACGATACGATACGATATGATACGATGCGATACGATACGATACGATACTTTATTTTACGTGGAGTTAAATAAAGTATTTTGCATGAACAATAAATCCATCCACGATGGCATGGCCATTCAGATTCGCTATAGACTACGACAGGTTTCTATTAAAACAAAGAAATAACACGTGATGGTATGTTTTTTTTCTTTTTTTTTTATCAGATAATTACTTGCGAGAGTAAACAACACACTTTCTGCAAGCGTTGTGTGACAACCTGTCTTGAGTCATACATGACAGCAAAGAATGCGAAAGGTGGATTGATAGCCGGGTTAACCTGTCCTTTGGAGGAAGCTTGTGGCTCGCGGCTTGAGTCATTCCTTCTACAAGACATTGTGGGTCAGCTTCCTAATGACCGAGGTGTTGTTGTTAAACAGCTCAGAGGGCGCAGAAACTCTGCTGTCACTTGCCAAAACCACCAATGTCCGTTCATGTTTTACCATCATGAGCGCACCGATTTTGAAGTTCTCTTCACAACGTGTCCCGGATGTCGTGAAGCCTACTGTCTCACGTGCAAGAGCCGCCTTAGCTCCCAGGGCTTTCGCGACCACATTTGTCCAATCAACGAAGATGACGAAATCACTGACAAGGACATTAGCCGAGGACTACTTGAAGCACTCACTGGGACTTTATCGATACCGTGTCCCAGCAAGCATTGCCAGTCGTCTGATCAGGACGAACATCTGGTAGCGAAAGAACCGGCGGATTGTAACGCCGTCAAGTGTGACAGATGTCGACGATTCTTCTGTTACATTTGCTTAAAAGACCTGGGCACGAAAAGGCAAGAAGCACACAACAGATTCCCGCACAGGTAACGGCTGATACCAGCATTCTAATTAATGTAGGCATTAGGAATTCCGATTAGAGGGCCTCAATGGGGTTAATAACCTTTTGATAGCTGCAAAAGGGGCCAAAAATTTAGCCTCAAGGCTTAAAAATTGGAAAATTTTAACCGTTAGTCGCATAAAATGTTAACCGTAAAATAAATTTAGCTACGAAAGTGAAAGTCTCAAGAGCTCTTGTCAAGACTTTTTGTGTTTTGTGGCTTGGTAATACAGGGAAAAGCTGAGAGAATCAATATCCTTATAATGGTACTTTTTTTCCATCCCGGAATGGTCCTAGGATCTTAAATATGTTTTACAGTGATTAACCATCCCGCCAATTGTAGTCCTAGAAGACATTTTGTAAAAGCA
Organism: Orbicella faveolata; assembly: GCF_042242905.1. Classification (NCBI taxonomy): domain Eukaryota; kingdom Metazoa; phylum Cnidaria; class Anthozoa; order Scleractinia; family Merulinidae; genus Orbicella; species Orbicella faveolata. Next base: position 6,520,898 of record NW_028301553.1, read on the forward strand.
AACAGTTAAGATATTTTTCTGTTATGTTTCATCGTAGAAATATTAAGATGGCAGACGCTCCACGGTGTTGGCTTTTCGACGACGAGCAACAAGGTCAAACTGAAAGTGAAGCGCTGCAAATTCGACAAGTCATTGCTGTCATGAAATTCATGTCTTCACTTGCAATTAGCAACGAGAGAAAAGCAACTGTGCTGAATCAAAATCGTGAGTGGCTTGGGGAGGATAACTTTGCTTACTTGACAAAGAGGAACCACCTAAAGAGAAATGACAGATGCGTCTTCATGTAAACTTTAAAATTTGTGATCTTTATCTTTATCTTTACGCAGTAATCCAATGGAAACACGATTGATTGATTGATTGATTGATTGATTGATTGATTGATTGACGACTGTTTCTGTCAGGAGCCCATCACGAGGAGCGTGCAACTCCCATACTAAGCTTATGACACAGCATTTTTAAGACCCGTTCATTTTTAGGCTTCTTTTCCCGCGAAATAGATCAGTTCCGGTCTGTATGAGCGCGCATCGGTAAGGAAAAAAAATGGCAGTTTTTCTTTTTAATCTTCCTTTGAAATGATGACGTCAGTTAAAACTCAAGTCCGTGCTTGTGATTGGTCACTGAGGTTCCTGCGGGGGTCTGAATTCGCGGTAAATTCAAACTAAAAATAGATCAGTCTGTGAAAACGCCGTGACAGGAATATGGAGTAGTTGCACTCACCTAGCCATGGGCTCCTTTTTCTGTTTAACAATTTTCGCATGATGGGTAGAACGCGAAGTTTAAGGGGTGGACCATTTGACTTTTTAGAGGGGAGGGGTGGGTGATTTGGTACAGGCATGAATATTTTTTAAACCCTTACATACACTAGGGAATTTTTTTCTTGGGACTCGTGTATGCATGATATTTTTTTTCTCCGTGTAACAAACTCTATTTTAGGCTCACTGAACGTACGTAAATTTCTTTTTGGCCCCAGTGGTTGTGTTTGGTACAAGATATGCTGCCGGATATATATTGTTTTCAAAATAGCCTACACCTCCCATGAAAAATCAAATGGTCCAAAGCTAAAGAAACAAATGTACAGTATGTAAAAAGTGTGATGTAATTAGAAGATAATAAGTGCATAGACCAATTTCGATATATTAAAATTCAGACTAAGACAATAGACCTGAACACGAGGCTCTGGGCAATAACTACAGAGTTAGTGGGGTTTATTCCACAAAGCCTCGTGCTGAGGTCTATTGTTTTAGGCTGAATTTTGATATCTCTAAATTGGGCTGTTGCTTTCATAAGTTGCACTTCATCCAATTTGGTATCCAAAACATTGTTTAATCGTATCTCTGGCAAAATTCTCGATTGTGATTGGTTCTCAACTAGCCTTTTCAAGTAACTGACAAGCGATCACATGGGTGTTCAATTTCAGAATACGGATGCCTCCAGTTGAATACGCCATTCGTACGTCAATTGCATGCACTTTAAAGGCTTCGTTCTCAGTGTGTGTAAAACTTATGAAGCAATACTACTGCATTGATTTTTCGCGTAAAAGAAGTTCTTAAAGACTTCCTAATCTAGAAGTTTGTCGCTGATGCAATGAATAATTAGACCTAGA
>NW_028301553.1:6527500-6557500 GCF_042242905.1 Orbicella faveolata
TCAGCTTGAGTAAAAATAAGAAAAATTGCGGTCACAAATATTACAAAACAACGCATGTAGTAAAAAAACTCGATTTGAGAACTTAACGTTTCGTATTCTTCTACATACATCATCAGGAAGTATAAAACGGTTAGCTGCATTACAATAAATTTAAACGAGAAGACTAGTACCTAATATTGAAAACCAGTACCTAATAAGGAAAGAAATGACAATGGATATAAATGAAAATAAACAGACTTGAAATGTGCTGAAAATTGCATGCATGCACGGATGAGGAGGCAGAAGAGGATGGCGAAGGGGCGGATGTAAGCTCGCTGTTGTCATGTCCTGCTGAGGGATGCAAACGCACCTATCAGAAGTATCAAAACCTGAAGCGCCATTTGCTCATCGGGAAGTGCAAGCTCGTTTCAGAGAAGTATACCCTGTTAGATACCTTAACATTGGCATACGCTGAGAGAGTTCACGAGGGCTCCACTATTGAGCTAACATTAGCTGCCCCGACCACCACTGAAGTCTCTTCAGAATTTCCCTTGGTGCAAGGCTGGGCTCTAAAAGGCACGAAAAAGGCCACCCGTTTTAACGAGAATCAACGTCAGTACCTCGATAACAAGTTCCGGATTGGACAGGAGAGTGGCCATAAAGCCGACCCTGAGAAGGTGTCAAGGGACATGCGCTATGCTAGGAGGGACAACGGTGAGCGGCGCCTCGACTTGGAAGAGTTCTTGACTACACAGCAGATTCAGAACTACTCTTCACGTACTGCTGCAAAATTGAAGCATGCAGTTATTGCTCAGTCAGGGCATGACTCCATCGACGATAACAATAGCCAGGCGGCCTGAGAACAGGAAGCTTTTTCCTTCCGCCCGCTTAGCTGTCCTTCACCAATGCGAGCTGTTGCATCCCATTGTCTTTGACACGCTAATCATATGTTCTTTGTACAGCAGCATCAAGCTGACAAAGCTCAGTGTTGCACAACTGAGGCTTATCTGTAGCTACTTCAACATGGACATAGAGGAACAACAATCAAGGCGAAAAGCGCCTTACATTACTTTTATCTCGGAAACTTGTAGGGTCCTGTTTTTAAGAGTGCTTGCGATGTTATCGGAATGTAAAATATCCTCTGATAATATTACTTGTCCCATTTGTTATATTTTGTTTTCATGCAAACCTATACTGATGTTGTTAATATCGGAATTATTCCATCTCTTGTACCGTTCATTCCGTTCCTGAGTGCGTTATGTTGAAGTTATAAATAATCATATATTTAGAGCCGGGTAGAAAGCGAGAAAAAAACAACAGCAAAAAAAAATCCGCGCCCACAATCAAAGTATCTGTCAGCGGTCTCATCTAACAGAGACTGTAACGCACATTTTTGCCGTTGACAGTGAATTGAATTCTGTAACCGTCGAGAATGCTGATCCGGCGGCAGATTTTCCAAGCCTAATGCAAGGTATGGAAGATGCTGATCTCATTTTAAGTGTTAGAAAGCAATGTCGGAATGATAAATGCTCCGATTCGATTTAATTAAGCGTGCTTTGACCTGGATAAACATATCGTGACCCGTTTACACGTTACGACTCGTGCTCTAAAAAACCGGCAAACTCTCAAATTTTTCCTTAAAAGTTATAGCAATCAAGCAGTATAGTCTTTGAAACATTAGTTTGTGAGTGACAGCAAATATTATTGAAGCGCTTGAGTTTCGAAAATATATTGTCGTTATGCTTGTGTGACCTTTCGACATTGGTACGCCATTCTCGAAGAGCTCGAATTTCACGAAAGTACTGCGTGTATTTTTCGACCTCAAATATTTTATTTTAAGTAGCCCATGGTTTTGAAAATGGATTTTGCATGAAGAAATAGTGCTCTTTCACGTGGAATAAGTCTCGACACACAAGGCGAGGTACCAGTCAATGATTTTAGGCCCTTAATTTTGTGAATTTTGCGGAGCGAAAAATCGCTCGAATTATTGTAAATACTGGAAAATTTGTCAAAAATTCAGTTTTAATTCAAACTGAGAAAATAACCACTCAAAATGTGTATTATCGTCTGCTTTTTTTGATTAGTTGCTTGCTGTTTCGTGGGAAAGGTGTTTTGATTTTCAAAGGAGGTCTCAGCGGTGTTCGGTATCAGACGCCTAAAATCTGGTCTGAGAGCTGCGAAACCAAGTTTATCTCCGTACGTCCAAAATATTTATCGGATCGAGGTAAAATATATATTTTTAGAAGTAGTTCACCAAGGGCTTTCTTGAGAATTTTTTTCAGATTTTTCGTTTTTTCGCTATTGCACGGCCCCAGTTGAAAATTACTGACATTGACTCTTAAAAACGTTAAACAAAAGAAGACAATTTGCTTTGAAGTTGAAAGGTCAGTCGCAAACAATTTCAGAAAAAGTTTTTGAAAAGTGCCGTGACAAGACAGAAGCGAAAATTTGTGCTTAGCTATGACGAGCGTGTTAAAACATGTTTGATGAGTCATTTTCCCAAATACTTTCCATTTTTTGTGTATTGAATCAGCTTGTCGGGTTCGTATTGAGGAATTGAATACTGAATGGTTCCGTTCAGTTTATCTCTTCGGAAAACGACACGATTAAATTTCGTCTAAATGGACAAGCCTTCATGCTAATTCAGTAACACCTAACTGACCAATCATAGCGCGCGGTATATTCGATTGAACATCTAATAATAATAAGATCTAAAGAACGTTTCCAAGGTAAAGTCGAAGCATGCCCATAAAAATCGTACACTTCCTTGAGAACTTTCCGGCGATGTAACTAAATGAAAGTCATTAAATGAGGAGTATTGTCGATGTATGGGACAAACTAATGAACAAAAGGCCTTTTAAACACGCCATAATGCTGTTTCGTTTGGCTTTTTGCAGTACTTAGACCTTATTAACACTACAAAAGACTGAAACAAAGAATATCGCATTTAGTACCTGAAATTTGTCAGCGCGTCTCGAAGCAACCAGACGGAATACGAAGTACAAGAAAAAAATATGCTTTCTGTGATTCAACCATAGCTATTTACTAACTTGCAGTGATTAAGGTAAATTAACCTCCCTGGCGGGAAATGAAGTGGAGCTGACATTTCGTGCGTGTTAGTCCGGTTCGCCTGAGCCTGATGAAGGGTTAAATCTCGAGAAGTCACCATCACTAACTCCGGGCCGGCTACATTTTAAGGAGGTTAATTTGCCTTTGTTCAACTCCAAGTAAATAGATTGCTACCTGTTTCGCTTGCCCGCCAAGTTTCTCTGAGAAGCTAACACCTTTGTTCATTTCTTTTATTTCTTAGTCTATTTCTGAATATGATAAAACAGTCTCGAACAATAGCCGCAATTGAATGGGTTTCGTTGCTGAGTTGTGTATCGGTTTCTGTGGCGCCTGGAAGGCGTAGTATTCTGTACTGGTGCATTTGTTTTTATTTTCTAACCTAGCGAAACTTTAGAACAATGTTTAGCTCGAGGCTGTTTTGACAAATAAGACTTGGCTGAGTGCATTATTTGTCCTTGCACACCTAGAATTAGAAGTGAGACAATTTAATAACACGTGTGGGTAAAAGCATTTGATACCGAAATTAAATAATTTGTAAGGATGTGTGTAAACGACGCTGTAGGTTTTTATGTCTCTAGACGAAACAACGATCAAATTTTAACAGATAAATGTCAACCACCCATTGAGGGGGTGAGTTTTCTTACAATTTCTCGGCGTGGGAGATTCTGTTCTTTTATACTTACTGAAGGTTTACCTGTAAGCTTTCGTCTAGGATGAAGCTATATTCTTAGAGCAAAATTTTGATCTTGAAATTTCATCGGTTCAAACTTACAAGAAATAATTAATAAGGCAGACTATTATTAGCAATGTCACTGAGGTGATGCCACCAAAAAACGATTTGAAAGACGACTGAAAATTATAAAAGATTGATCATGAGATTGTAGCTTTAAATGAACATCACGAGTTTGGTGCGGCATAAAATTCAAAACGGACCACGGCTTGGTATTTGTAATCAGGATGAATTTTTGATACTAGTTTCTGTTAGTGATACGCGTTTTACACATACACTGTTTTGAGTTTCGGCTTATTTCCGGATGCGGAACAGTTTACTGCGTGGGCTAGCAGTACGATCTTTAGCCGACTACGAAATCCTGTTTGTTTTAGAAAAATTACTTTTGTTAACAGCTTGGTCCATTGTAAAACTTTATCCGCATGACATTCACTAAGCCAGCGTCCACACTACGGCGGAGAAATTTAAAAACGCAACTTTACTTCTACAGTTAATCCGACCTACCGTCCACAATAATCCGTCACGAAAACGGAGCTTTTCGAAAACGCTCTTTAGACCGGAGGAATTTGAAAACGGCGGCTTTGCGTTTTAGTGTGGAAGGAAAAGCAGTATCAAAATGAACAGCACACAAATATCAAACAAATAACATTTTTTTTCACTTGGTACGTCATGTGAGAACACAGAAAAAAACGCAAAACATCATGCGACTTAGTAAACAATAACAAAACGTGTGGGTTATTTTGTTAACTTCCAATAACGGAGATCTTTTAAACTTATTGAGCATTCTTGTATTTCATTTTACACCTGTATGATTTTTTTCTGGACAGGCCTCGTTCTACTGTCGCCCAATTTTACACTGACGTTACCAGGGCAAAACCATACAGTGGTCGGCATATATAACATGCAAAACAGTCCACAAACGTCCACGTGAACATCTACATTGAATTGCGTGGTGCCAGACTGAACAAAGAATTGTATAAGCCTAAACATGGAGTTCAACAGACAAAAAGCTCGACCAAATTGATGCGAGAAACGTAATGTTAACGACACAGAATGTCTCCGAGGCAAACTTATAGCTTTCTTGACGCAAAGCTACAGCAGCCTCTAACACAGGTGGACAAAGATAATGGTCAACAAGCAAAATAACCTGCAACAGTTTTATTGAAATGTAACAGCCGTACCCGGCGAACCAACACTGATATTCACCGAATATATCAAACTTTGTCGGCCCTCCAGATTGTCCGGGCTAATAGCGATTATCTGGAGAGCTTATCATAACCGTACGTTTGTTGCAATAGTAGTGAAAAAAAAAACTTAAATCACCTGGCAAATAACATGTGTCAAACTCTAAAAAGCGGTAGACAACAGCGGAGAGCTACAGTAAGTATAAACTCTACAAAATTTGCCGTTTACCACCGTCAAACGGCTTCACTCCATTTGAAGTCCTCTTATCAACACAGTATAAAGTGCCCTTCAGAAACAAGTGTCCAGCAGCGAAAAAAAACAAAAAAATAAAAGAAAGAGCGAGACACACAGAAAGAGAACGGAAATTACACAAATTTCACAAACCACGCGAACCATGTAAGCCGTCCACTCTACCCCCCTCAAACCACCCGACCCCCCCCCCCCCCTCCGCCCCACCAGATTGCTGGTAACCATGACTGTTGGAGTAAAGAACACATCGCAATGCAACGGCTTTCCCTCTGGCCTGCTAGAGTGCGCAGCGCAGCTCGCTAACCATTAGAGAACTGCTGCCCTCGCAAAATATCGTAGCATTCGTTTTAGATTTTATCAGGGGATATATTCCTTTTAACTACAATAGAAATAGCAAGCACCGATGTTGGAGATGGTTATGGCACCCCATGTTGACCCGACTTAAGTAACAAGTCGGCTCCGTGTAAAACATCAATCGTGAAGGAATGATTTTAAATCCTTGACCTGAAATTAGTTAAGTTGGTCAGTTTCTCTCTCATCACACCCACGCAATGTTTTTCTCATTGAAGAAAAGAAACACTTTCAAACCCACGAGGTGCGTACAAACGGTTTCCTTTATAATGTTGTTATTTAAATGTTTATCCGCGTGGCTTAGGAATTTGGCATATTCTTTAATTAGCGCATAAAAGACTAAGGTTTTGTTAATGAAATACCACTGATCCTATGGATTGGTTTAAAAAGTATATATTTCACACGTATATAGGAGCCGCGAATGTCCAAGAATGAACAATGTTTGTTTAAGTTTAATTTCACGCGCTGAAGTCGCTATGAAATTCCATATGAAAAGCGGTGGATGTTCTTTGCGTGTTTACAAAAGTACGAAAGCCTTAAAACTGATGGAAAGGGAACGAATTTAACTTTAAAGAAAGTTAAAATGGTATACCGCGGATTTTTCAAATGTTTGTCGTCAATTGGAGAGACCGCTGCTAGTTTCATCGTTTCTGCCTGAGTGTTGAGGCCGGCTATTTAGTTGGACTTTTCAATTGTATTGCTTTATTTGTAAGCAAACATCGGTCATTTCTTCTAAGTAATATTTGTATTTCCTATTGAAATTTTCATTGATTGAGTGACTAAAGTATTACGGTGAAGTTCATTCGTTCAACTGGACCTTTTTTTTCACCTAGTCGTCATAGCTTTCGCCCAATAGTGGTTTTAGCCAGACTAAGATGAGCGAAAGTTAAATGTGTTGCAGTCAAAACACACACAATCAATTCAACTCTCCCCAAGTGACAAAACATTTTGAATGATGTAACAATGTTTTAATTACGAGGAGCGACGGTTTGTTGACAAAAATGGTGACTTTTATGGTAAGCAATAAGAGATCTTTGTAAACATTACCGATTGTTGGCAGTGGCGGCAAACTTTCCGAACCCAACGTCAGGTAGACGAGAATGCGATTAACGCGAAAATGTTTCTAATTACCCGACGACCTGCCGTATTAAACCAAATGAGTTCATACTCACATTTGCGTATATTCAGCATTGTTTAACTCATTGTTTAGAACTCGGCAAAGTAGATTTCGTCGGCACAAAGGGCAAAAATTAGCAACGTTTTAGCCGACTTCCAAGTCTGTTTTTAACTAATTTAATCACCATGAAAGCTATAATCAAGGTCAGAAAAACCTTGTAGGTAAAAAGAACAAGAAGAAAATTAAAAATGTCTCGCTTCCTTGAACAAAAGGTTTCGAGAAGATTTGCGGGAATTTAATTCACAATAGTCTTATCGACTCTACACGTGTTTAACTAAGAGACAACCAAAATCAAACCACCAAAGATACATTATTTATCAAGAAATATATATACAGTATATATTATATCTCAAGGGAACTGAATTCTTGACTTGTGGGTGCGAAGAAAATGTCGACAAAGTTGGATAAAGAAGAATCCCGAAGACTCGCTCTGGTAACTTTTAATCTTTCGCTTGGACTAGGATCAATTGAATTTTGTCTACAAAAAGACTGATAATATGCAGCATAATATATACTACTCTAGCTTGGAACTGACATGTCCGTCGGTTTCTACCTCGCTCTTCTTTTTTAAACATTCTCGGGTTATATTTTCATTTCAAATCGCTGATATTCTTTGACTTATTCTTCACGTTTCTGTATGCCACTGAATAGGTGAATAAGATTTTTGTGAGGGGTATTTTGGAATCCATGGTAGCCTGCTAAGAAACAACGTCTTCTAAGAAACGATGCGTGGAGAGTGCTTCGAGTGCATTACTTATCCGCCACGATCTGACCGAAAATTTGAACAAACGAGTTGAAGACGGCACAATATAATTGCCTGCGAAACAGTTTTTGTCCGTTTGAAACACGGTAACCGGGTTTAACTCCTGATCCAATTGTTAAAACTCTGTGTATATATACGTAGAAATAAAGCTTTTATTTTCCTTTGGACTGGAAGATCAATTGTCTTGAGTAAAACCTTTATCTAACCGGCACATGGTCACAGAATGCATTAACTTGCCCCAGGGAGAAATACACTCAGCGAACACGTGAAAATTAGCTTTAGCAGGGGAAACGGCGTGATTTGCGCTAAGGAAATAACGCGTTTATATTTTCCCTGAATCAATTTCTCAACACAAAATCACGACGCAACACTGAGCCGCGAAAGCGCATTGGATAAAGTAAGAAGCTTACATCCCAAATTTAAAATTCATAAACGCGTTAAAACTCCTCATTCAGTTTGTAGCCAAGCTAGCATTTAATTGACTGGTCGCGTTTACACTTTGTGATATTTGTTACAAATCGTTTAAAGCAAAACTTGCACAGCTTTTCCAATGCCAATTTCGCTGGGCTCGCTTGGCTCAATATAAACTGCAAACGCCCGCAATGAGTTAAATTTAAAGAGTTCAAGGTCTCTGGAAATTTCCATGGATATTTAAAGTTTAAGAGAGGCATGTAGTTTTGTAAGCAGAATTAGCAATCTATTGTATTCCGCGGACGGCCACAAAGGTGGAGAACTTCCAATATGCGTTTTTCTCGTCAGTAAAACTCTAAGTGTCAATCAAACTTGTAAATTTAGAATGAAGGATTCACATCGCATTGTTTAACTTGAATTACAAAAGAGGAACACAAATACAGAAACCAAAACAACAAGTCAAGTTTTCGAAGCAGTGACTTGGAGATCTTTGGTCGCTGAACTGACCCGGAGTTTGCTTCAGGATTTGGACGGGTAGTATTTTATCTGGCTGCAGAATACTCTCACTTTTTCAGGTAAGAAACACTGACCATCAGTCACTGAGCACCGAAAGATGTGTAACTTAGGGAGACCGCTCCATACACCCTCACCACCACATGTACATTCGGTTGCATAGAAATATCAAAGAAGGCATACTTCTGTTGGCTTCCATAGAATTTTGCCAGTGAACGATCCTTGTTTTAGGGTTCTATCTCAAAGAGTTCAGTCTTTTGCTCGGCTACGGGTATATTTTACAGATCACAGCACCATTGTGCAAGACAACTCCCCAGTGCGTGGGTATTATTTTAGCTACGACGAACAAGTTTAATTCTTCATTCGTTCATCGTGCAAGACATTGATCAACAGTTCCGAGTTTTTCCGCTCTTAGAGTAAAACATTTCACAAGTCTATATGCACAGTTTTAAACTTGTCTTAAGTCTTCGATCTAGCAAGAACATTTTGCAGCGCTGACTTCAAGGCCACAATTAAGAAAAATCACATGCCCCCTTAAATGTCGAGGCTGATTTAGACCTGAAAATGCAACCATACGAAATTAGCCGTGGAAGGATTTTGTCATCGACTGATCTTTCAACCTTGTATGTTTTTCTAGCGCAGCACGTAAGTGATTATGTTAAAATTAATATTATCGATTTCATTTTTCACTTTTTCCTAAATTCGAAAATCGCATGACAAGCGTTATACGCCACAGCTACGCGAGCTAAAAGATGTCGCCTTGAAATGAGCAAACTGCCATTCTCAGCAAACGTTCCAAAGTTTCAGAACTCTCAAGGCTTATGGAAGAAACATATTGGCTTTTCTATCATTACTTTTTGTGCTGTGCGACTTTTTTTCAGTTTTTTTGCTCGAGACTAAACGCCTGTACTCTACCAAGCTATATATCGCAAACGCACTTTATTCTCGAATTAAAAAAATTGGAATTCAGTCAAACTTCTGTTATGCATGTGTTTGCTATTTCTCCGGAACTGAATTGAGTCAGTCTAAAAGATTGGACTTAACTCGGTGAGTCGGTAATATGTGTTTTAAACTGAAGACGATACACAATTGGGTAATATGAATTTAAACGACAATTCATCGGCGAACAAATTAAGATTTGATTTAATTTCAGGCAGTTTTTTTTTCAAATGTACCCTGGAAAGTCAGCATTGAAAATGCCCCCCTGTTTAGCGGCTTTATTTTATCTTAATAGCTGTCTCCCCAATATTTCATTTTATAATTATTTGCCCGTATTTGCCCGGATTTTAGCGGTTTAACATAGGACGCAAGCAGGCATGACACTGGGTATTTTTTTTTTTTATTGCTATACTTTCAAATAATTTTTCTTCCAAAACGCCACTTCATTCCTTTCTAAAGGAAGTTTTGACGAATGCCAATTCTTGGGAGACCTTGGTTAAGGAAGTTTTTATACATGTCTACTCTTGGGCGCCAAAATGTTATAAGTTGGCGAGCATTAACAAAGAAATCTTTTATGATCTCTGCAAAGTAAATACTGGTTTGATTGATATTTGTACTCCAGAGTCATAAAAAGTTCCCACCGGTTTTTACTTCAATGCGCTATGGATCAGCAAAACCTGCAAACATTATTTCATTTCCTGCGTGGGTAATTTGGTAAAAGCTATGAAACAGCAGATGCACTAAACTAAGGCACGCAGAAAAACGTGATTTTGCCCCGTAAAATTGCCTGGACAGGCTGAATCTTTGCTTTGAAGTCTCTTTCAAGGGGGTATTTATTGCCAACAACAGCATGAAGGTAACGTGTTAGTAAATGATTTTTCACACGTCTTCTCCTGATTATGGCTGAGTACAAAGGAAAAATGTGTGCTAAACGGGTCTATTGATATATTTGCTTTTGCGGTAGATAATTCTTTTTTACTTTAGATCAACAATTCTATTGCCTCCGTGATCAAAGATTCGGTTTTATTGCTGTAAATTCCGCTTTACGGAAAGCTCTACCTCGAAGCTTCATCTTGTCCTAAGATGAAATCGTCTCCTCCGCCTAATTTGGAAAGTTTCACCGAGTGTGAGATCGAACGTTCTATACCTTGAGCGATCAAAGGTTCTTCTGTTTCCTTCGTGATCATTGGTAGATCAACACGTGCGTTCCAGCTGATTCGTAAGCCATCGCCTAGCTACATGTCTTGACTCTTCACCAGTGTACAATAGGTAATACAAGCTAGGTGGCATAGAAATGAAACAAATTATCTCATTCTCGACATTGATATGCAAATAGAATGGCATAGTGGGTTGAACGTAGGCGGTGTGTGCTGGTGATTGGTGGAAATTTTCAAACCAAGACCAAACGACGGTTTGTTTTTCCACACCAACGATCTTTCTCCTCTGCAAATTGTGACCACAGAATGTAACGAACTTGTTTGGCTTCCAGCGGCGTTACGAACGTTAACCGTTTCTTTTCGTTCTTGTTTTTTGCCATGTTAACTCCTGTAGCTAACAAAGAAACTCTTCTTCTGCTTGTAAACAAGCCGACAAGGGGCCAACAATGACACCTTACATTTTCGGTTCCAATCTCCCTCGGTACAGTCAATGTTACTCATACTAGGCAATAATTTCATTCTTGTTCCCCAAACATGAAGCCACATTTCTGTCATCTTTACATCTCATCTCTCATTTTTTTTTTTGTAAAGTAAGCTTATTGTGGATTGCTACCAAAAGGTGCGCCTTCGTGTCTCTTGTGGGAGTTAGCACTTCGCTAAGCGCGCACGTTATCCGGTTTTGTTAGCACGCGCGTTTTTGATACTACAGCAAGCGTGTTTAACGGAGACGATGAGACGTTTACCTAATGGCAAACACCTGTGTCCGACTCTTTTACTCCATACAAAGCAAGACAAAGAGATTCGCTTAACCAGCTGTTGAATGCAAAGTTAAAAAACTCAACGGTCATTAAACGGAAATTAAGTTAAGGGTAACATAACCCGCTCATAAAAGAAACAATATAAATGGCGCAAAGCTGACGCCTTCGCTAAGCGCAGAATATTGTTTTTCGCGAGTTACAGCCCTGCCAAAGTCGCAGATATGGTTCCACTTGCCGAGGTGGATCATGTCTTCTAGTTTATAACAATGCTCGTCAAGGCACGTGGCGACTGTCCGAATTAATTGTTCACGCGTGCCGCTATCTATAGTTGTATATCTAGCAGCCACAGAGCAATTAAGTGAACTACAATTGACAATAGGTCCTGACACACGCGCCTAAAGCAAACCACGCTAGGCACAGAACAATGTGAGCTATTGTCTCGGGAGCTCGTAACTAAGACACGATCGTAGTTTTCTTCTCACCGTGTCGCATTGGGAGTTGAAGATAGCTGTGATCTGCTCTATATGGCTTGATCACTGAACCCAGGGCACGGGCCGTTAACACGAATTACAAAACTCTGGTAACAACAACTGCGTATAAACAAAACCCGCGTTCAAAAACAGTGCTCCTCGCTGCAACGGTTCAGTGCAACGCTTGCAGTTTCGCAGCACAGAACTACAGCTCTTGTTAAAACTGATTTTTCTTGCAGACGTTGGAAGAGGGATCTGGAAGTGAAATCACTGCAGTTACAATGCCTCGTGGGTCAGGTATGTGAAATAGTTTGGATTATTTGTCCTTTTTCCACCTTCACGTAGCTATGTAATTATCACTTTCTGTGTGCAAACTCTAATTATCTCCAAGATGCAAAACCTAATTCTGTTAGCATGGCAGAGCCTTAGGCACGCAGATTTACCCACATTAGTATTACAGCTGATTAAGATGCGCGTTTTCGCACGGTTTCTATGACTCTAGATCACAAGGGAAACTTTCCCTGACCAGACGCTCGGCAAAGTCTTGTACATACCCAATCACGCGACCACTGAATGTTTTCGCTGTTATTCCTAAATGAATTAATCATTTGGTATTCCTCTCATTTGATTAAGTGATTCTGGTCTTCTCCTGCATTGACCGGTTATGATTTCTTGGCAGATTTAAAAATTCGCAAATCATATAGACTGGCCGTTTTTGTTCGAGGACACTCGCTTAAATACGCACTCGAAAGTGCAAATAAACGTTAACTGCATATCCGGCGGGGAAAAAGTCTGAATGAAGCAATTTGACAGCAAATGCGAAATTGCTTTGAAATTAAAGTCCATATTTTTTTGAAGTTGTTAAACAACTTTGATGCTCATCAGTGTTAATTTTATTTTCGATACAACAGGGCGACTCGTTACAAACCAGACAGAGGCGAGTCTGAATTAATCAAAGTCCAAGTCGCTGTCTCTATTTCAGTGATTGTGGCAGACTTTATTAACTTTGAGTTTCTCAACCGCAGAAAGTAAATCAGTAAAGACACGGGAAACAAATCGTGAAATTAAGGGCGAAATTTTCTACCTTTAATAGCAAGCGCATCATGTTAAATTTACCACCAGAAACTATTCAAACACAACCAAAAGATCAAGGAAACTAGACTTGCTGTGACTTAAGACGCTCTTTGGCTAAAATGTAAATTTCGAACTCTTTTGTAAAGAGTAGCGCGTGCCATCAATTAGTGTTCGAAATCTGATTGGCGGTCAGCGAGGCGAGACCATTAGGACAATAGTTATTATAAAATTGCTTTAAGTCGCCTTTGTTATTTTGAGAAACAGGCATGTGGCCTCAAACTCTTCTTTGCTGAAGCAAATCACGGTCACTGCAAATGTAATTCATGTAAACCTTCTTAAAGTTCATTTATGCCAGCATATGGCGCAAATGGATACAAAGTGGATTTGAAATTGAAAAGTAATTCATTTGAAGGGTTGGCCCTGAATTTAGAGATGCAACATGTAACAGGCTTCACAAAAGGTTGCATTAATGAGAATCGTATGCATGTCAATGTATCCATATTTCACATGACAAATTATTTGCTGTATTTCGAGTGGCTGAACAATTCATAACTTTTCATCAAATATGTTGTTTTAAAAGATTAAACGCTTAATTTTCCTTTTCATTTTAGAGTTTTTATTAAAACGTTTGAGGTGCTCCGACCTCTTTCTCTTCAAAATAAATGAGTCAACTGTATTGCTCCGTTGGGCGTGAATTACGGACGTTAACACCTTCATGTGAACTATTTGAAGTCCATTTACGCCGGCTTAATTTTACCTTAATGAGGCGGAAAGATCGCGTCATAATTCAGATAAAAAACATTGTTATGCAGCATGTACAATCTGCTATCTCAGTTGACAGAAACTTCTAGTTTTTTTGCTAAAGGACAACGAAAAAAATAAAACCACGCCAGTCAGACCGTGGAAACAGAACTTCTGTTATAGATAGCTCCCTTCTCTTGTTTGTTTAGAAGTGTGTCAATGACAATTAACATCCATTATTAGAATATTTTATGTTTAACAAACAACTTTTGAGCTAGGCCATAAAACAGATCATAAATTAGACATCGATTTGTTGCAGCGAAAAGAACTTTTCTAGTCTTTGAAATATTGATTCAGATATCTGAATTGAGAGTTATTCAAAATTTGATTGAGAATAAGTCAAAATTTGAACTTTATGCTGAAAAATGACGCGTTTTTTAAAATGATTGCTGACATCTGAGATATGCAAAATTTGCTGATCGGCAGAAACATGTTCTGAAATTTTAACTGAAAGCTGAGAAATAACCGAAAATTTATGACTGAGATGTTAGCACACGAATTTCGGACCAGGAGATTATAGTGCTAAGAATGAGTGCGTGTGCATGTTGTGTTTTAACAATCGCACCATATTTTCGCCAAGCTATAAGCTAGCTAGTCTCTCTGAGCTGACCAAACAGATTTGAAATTTACTCACAGTCCGCAGTGTGATGGCTTCCTTTCACGCGAAACGTGTTTTCTGATTGGTCACCTGTTCGAATGATCTATGAAAATGACAGTTCGCTTGCACCGCTACCTGTTCTGCTCTCTCATAACACAGGAAATGATTAATATCCATCTTATACATACAAGAAACCCTGCACGCAACAACTTAGAAAAAAAATTCAATTTTGTCGAATTTCGCTTTGTTTGCCGTTATCTGCAGCCTTGCTGAGATCTGTCAGTTTGATTGCTTTGAAACCTAAGGGTGGATTTCCATTGTTCCATTATTTCACGCCCGATTTTCTTGCGCAAAATAAATAAAACATATGGAGTAGAAAATGAACCACTTTCAACTTTTTTCCGCAGACGCAGGCGGTCCATTAGAACTGCTCTATTTTATTTTACGTGCGAAAAGCCATTGAAATTTACGCCGTAGACGTGCCAAAAATAACGCTACAGTGGAAAGTCACCTTACCCTCTTTACACGACACCGGGTTGCTTTTTACCCCGGGTTGAATCACCGCAGAAAAAAAAATAAACACCTTACACCAACTCGAGCCTGATCCAGGCCAGCCTTTCTACCGATCGATCAAAAACTGAAAGCATGGGCTAGAAAGATTACAAACGAAAAACCTAGAAAGTATAACGGAATGGTGGGAGGTCCTGATGTACAAACCAAAAAAATAAAAATAAAAAACGAAACAACATGGTTATTTGACTGAAAGTACCAACACGGCTTAGCTTTTGGCCCACTGCTTACATGTAAGAATTGAAGAAATTTCAACCCTTCTCGCCGGGCCAACCTGAGTTTCGACAAGGGTTATCCGGCAAAGGGGGCTGACCGGCTTGTCCACTGTTTTTATGTAAACGCTTATAAACATTTGACTGCAAAAGGGTTACCCGCCGCGGTGATTCAACCCGGGGTAAAAAGCAACCCGGGGTTGTGTAAAGAGGACTGGTTGACGGAAAGGCAGAATGGAGGTTGGAAACCTGCAGTAATAAACACCTTTCGTTTTTCTACGATCATGACGATATATCAGTGTGTGGGCATTTTTGAAATTTCAGGCGTGATTCTTTTGTCCCTTATCACGTGCTGAAATGTTAAACTTTTTCATTACCTACCTGTTAGATTCTTATTGTCTTGTGTTTGTCTCGTGATCATCCACGGCTGTCCAACAGTCAAGGTCAACCAATGTATATCAAGGCGTTTTTAGTTTTTGACAATTCTTCTTTAAGTTAATTATGTTTCTGGTTTTTATCTATAAGTTAAGCAGCGAGGCCTTTTTTAGTTCCCACGGTCAGTGAACCCAAAAATGTACACAATTTGGGTATTTAGCTGGAAATCATTTAGCTTGTATTATTAGTAGATCGAAAGCAGTAGAAGTAGTAGAAGTAGTTGCAAAAGGAAGCGCTTTGAAGAATAAAAGTCAAGCAAGCAAGAGTAGCGTCTCTTCGCATGAACGGGTTTGCCGTGCTGTAACTCACATGTATTGCGTGGCTTGTGTTGGTGCAAAAACTTTCTTTCCTTTTTCTTTTCAAAGAGACTTAACATGTTGACTGGTTATAAATAGAAACCGACAAAACAAGGCTTAACGGGAAATAAATGTAAGGTACCTGAAAAAAGAAGAAAACACAAAACTAGCGGATCATAAGCGCGGAGCAGAGAAATCGTTGCCATTCTTTCAAAATTGCAACAACAAGATCTCCTCTTGACTGAAAATTAGTTTTAAATTAATGGAATAAAAGTCGTGCCAAGGGTTGCTGAAAGTAGAAGTTCGAATTCGGCTCTGTCATTCAAATCAAATCTTTGAAATAGAAAAGAAATTTGTCGCCCATGGCACCTGCAAGTTCTTATGTCTGATAAATTTACAGAAAAATGGTCTTCGTTCCACTCGAGCCATTCTCGACATTCTCTTCTCAGGTCAACACGCAATTTACGCCAACAGCCATTATGTGTCGCACAGCAAGCTGCAGTCTCCGTTGACGATTCAGTGGTATGTATATGACGTCTATCACCTTAGTTGACAAGAACTACTGTAATAAGCCTCCAAAACGTGGACACATGTTAACTGGTGCCCGTTTTGAAGGGGTACTGTCGTAAGGCGCCAATCCACTTTAATTTGCCGTGACTCTCAAAGAAAATTTCTTCCAGTATAAAAAAGTTAATTAGCTGATATTGGGCGACCACTAAGGTAGATCGTAACTGATAACAAAAAACCGGAGTACCAGTAACAGGTTAATAAAATTCATATTTCACTCGACGGTAACCTGCCGTGTCTGTGCTATGTCAACTTCGGCCGGTTGAATATCACTACCAAAGCAATACATTATCGAAAGTCCATGAGACTCTCAAGTAATTCTCATGAGATATTTTAAACAAAAAAATTCGTCTGTTGAATGAAAAGTGTGCAGTACTAGAAACCACTGAAGAAAACCATCTCTTCCATGCACTGATAAACGTTTTAAACAGAAGCTATGTTTGGACACTTGAATAAAAGAATCAAATAAATCTTTTTCTGTGTTATGTTGACAAACAAATGATGTTGGCAAACAAATGATTTAAATCCGTCTTTTCCACTGCGGTATTTCTTTTTTCTTAAAAGTACTTCATCTATCGTAATTAAAAAAAAGAATTTACACTTATTTGTATTTGTATTTTCTAAAGTTAGCTAAGGCAAATTTCAGTCGGTTTTTAAGTATCTATTTATGGTCTGAGTGGCAGTAGGGTGCTGGTAAAATTGACCAAAATGATGAATGTTTCTGCTTTTTTGTTTTATGTTCCCATAGACTTGATATGACCTATACTCACGGTTGTTTTCATCTGCAGGTTAAATGAAAATTACGAAGTCTCTGAGGGTGTTAGTTTGCCCCGGAGCGCTTTATATTCCCATTACTTGGACTTCTGTGAAAAGAACAATCTCGCTCCAGTGAATGCTGCCAGTTTTGGCAAGGTAAGTGGAATATTCTTGAAATTAAAAACCCTCAAAATCCAATTGCTCTAACATCTGAATTTATTGCATGGAATATCTTCCGATACCGGCCAGTCCTTCGACATAAACTGAAGACGATATGTTAGGATATTTATCTCTATATGCATTCATTGAACTACCCAGCAATTGCTAAGCACTCCCACGACGTTTGAAACAAAACACTGAATTAGTTAAATTGAAAACAACATGTTTTGAAACAAAAAATGTATTGAAATATGTTTGATGTTTCCATCCCGCCAAATATCGCTTGGTCAAACTTATCAAAGAAAAATAGCCTTAACTCATGAGGAATGAAAATCCACTGAAATCAGTTTTAATTTCTTCAGATAATTCGTCATACCTTTCCGAATTTGAAAACCAGAAGGCTGGGAACTCGTGGGCAGTCAAAGTAAGTATTCCTTTACTGGTGACATAGTTAATAGAGGGGAATGGTTATAAAACTCGGCAAAGTTCTTTGTTGTATGTTTTTGTTCTCTTTTTTGACCTTGACCGTGTGCACAAAACACAATAGTTGTTTACTACTGACCGAGGAACTAATCAATAGAAATGTTTTGACTACGTTACTCACGATAGTGTATGAACGCAAAACAAAAGATTGTGCACGGTCGTGGACCTTCCAACATAAATCTTGGCATCTTTGCTTGCTCCTTTACCCTCTATTACTATGCTGTTGATATGTGAACATTCAGTATGAGCACATTCTAGAAATGATGTATGATTCGAGAACATATTCTATGCTATCGTAAAACAACAAATTTCTGTTGTGTTCTTAGCTTGAAATATCAATTAATATATAAATCTAACAACCATAACAGTAAGTAAGCTAGTTTTAACGAAATCAGTCTTGTTTGTTGACCATCTGGTCCTGTTGAACTTTTTGGGGAACTTGAAGTTATAATTTTTTGGTGCCCGGCACTCCTTCAACAAACACGTGGTTACACAATGGTACTCGTTAACTTGATCAAATCATTGTTTTCGCCTGAATTAATGTGTCCTTAGCATTCCAGTGACCAACACCTATATCGATATTCTTTTGTTAAAGTTTGAAAATCAACTTCGAGAAAAAATTGCGGCAAAAAAGTTAAGCGCTTGATGAGGCAAAAAATCAATGCTAACAATATAATTTGTTTGTACTGAACAAAGAGTCTTTCGCTGAAAGCCGAAGTCAAGGATTGTGAGAGTTTCTTCAACTGCATTTGCATAGTTTCATCTCAGTCTTAGCGAGATCAATCACGGTATTTCTTTCAGGATAGAATATTGCTTTGAGAAATGCTAATGGATTTTGAAACACTGACAAAAACAAAGAAACCGCACTAGCTGAAAACGAAAGCATGAAACACGCGATCTGAGAAGGCCAAATGGTCCACAGTATACCTTTTGTTTTCAAGAGTAGAGTGCAACAATTTCTCCAAGTTCAAGTAGATGTGAGCAGGGTTACCGTGGTAGCAGGAAGGAACTTGGCACTTTGAACAAAAGGCGGCCCACGTTATGTGCTAAATAAAAGAATTTTTCAAACTTAATGATTTAGGCTCAGCAACAAAACAAGATGCCACTATAAATATTATGTGGCAACGAAATTAAATGCTGCTGGTATGTGCGTAAAAGCATAACAAGGCATTGAAAATATCAATTGAGCAAACAATTCTAAAAAACATGAATATGAATACAACGGAAATAACAACATTCTGGACGAAAATGATACGGGTTCAGAACTGATGTAAAAACCAGTTTGGGAAGTTTGAAAATAAGATCCGTTTGCCAGCTGCGAGTTGGCGGATTGGAGCAGCTGGCGCGAGGGCGGATTGGAAAAAAGGAATCGGAACTAAAAAGAGCTCAGGAAATCAAATTATTGGTTTTTTCGATCTTTCGTGTACTGCATAACTGCACAATTTGTACGAAGTTAACTGTAGAACTTATGTACTCGTAATTTATTTCAGTTTCAAGTTAACTGGGGGAACGTTTCTGGAAACATAAGAAGCCGCTCAGAATACGAAAAAGTAGCTCAGTTGTCAGGAAAAGCTAGTCATACAGTAACCTCCATGGGAAACGAAAATTGGTTCGAAAAATAGGATAGCTCGAGAAATCGGGGGAAAATTAAAACAGGGGCGGATCCAGGATTTTTCTTAGGAGGAGTGCACCACCAAGGAAAATGGTGGTGACTGACCGGTGAGGTAATAAATTTTAAAAGCGAATACGAGGAAGAAGGCTTTATCTCAGGGGGGAGGAGGGTGCGCACCCCCTTCACCCTCCCTCTAGACCCGCCCCCGTAAAATTACAGTGTTTGACTGAGGAGAGGGAAACGACTTTTGGTTCGAGTTTTAGGGAGGTTCGAAAAACTGAGGGTTCGAGAAATCGGGATTCCAATGTAATTTTCTTTTTCCAAATATGAACCGTTGTAAGAAGTACGTACTTGAACCCCGCTCACAAGTCTGGCTCTTCTTATCTATATCTTTTAACAATTTCAAAAAGTCAGTTTCCCATGCTTCTCTAATAAAATGCTCCCAAGAAGATTTATCTCTTGAAATGAGGAGACACGTTTGAGCGTAATAGAAAAACGTTAATTAATACTAGAGGGGTACCGGAAATAACCGTCTCTAGTCTCGCAATAATGTCGTTTCAGACTCCAAAAGGCCTTTTTTTTGTGTTTTCATCGTTTTTCTAAAGTTGAAAACATGAAGTCTTAAATAAAAATTGCAGGTTGTTTTTCTCAGTTGTTATTGATAATAATCTGTCAAATGTCAGTTAAACGCTGCCCCCCAGTTTTGAGTAGTAAAAGTTGCATTTAATCGGTAATTAGTCGGACCTAGATGGGTCTTCAATTGAGTGTCTTTAAACCAAAACCAAAGTAATCACTCTCGCCAATCACAAAGGACATAGACAATCCAGCGAGCCAATCAAGACTCGAAGTAATAACATATAGCTGGGGCAAAGCGCGGGAAAACGTGTGCGAAAAAGTCACGATGTTTTTTTTGGTTTTATTTCTGATTGGATGAAAACTTGGCGCGAGATTTTGAAGCCAATCACGAAGCGTAGTAAGTGAAAAACCAATTACTTTCGACATTCAAATGAAAATCGCCATGTCCAGATCCTCTTATAAAAGCAATTCAGCTATATCATGTTTATTAATAATGAATGTTCCTTTAACACAAACTTGTTCATTTAATCCCAGGTATCACTACTATGGGATCACAATAAAATCAACTTCACCTTATCATGACACCGTCTGTAATGCAGCGAGGCAAAGCAACACTGGGTAAGCTGTCTTCTTGCACGCGTAAGCTAAGATAATTATGACAAAAGGGATCTAGCACCAAGAAAGTAGTTCATCATAATAAACATCGCGACATAAACAGCTATAAACAACATAGAGCTCTAAAGGTACTGTTAAAATAAAATGACTAAATGTACGTAATCACTTTCGATAGCAGTCTTCACACACTAGAGTTTCATTCACAGCTTTACAAGTTAGCAACACCTTATGCAGTTTAATAAATAGTACCACATGAAAGTACTGCTCAATGGCTTTCATTTGAATGATCAGACATTAGGGTTTCATCCACAGACTTAAAAGTTAGAGCCACCTTGAACAGTTTATTAATTTAAACAGTACCACATGAAAGGTCCCCATGAAGGTAATGCTCAATAGTTTTCATTTGAATGGTCCGCACACACTAGGGTTTCATCCACAGACTTAGAAGTTAGAACCACTTTGTACAGCATAATAAACGGTACCACATGAAAGTACTGCTCAATAACTTTCATTTGAATGGTCACACACTAGGGTTTCATCCACAGACTCAAAAGTTAGAACCACCTTCCTTGTACAGCACATGAAGGTGCAGCTCAATAGCTTTCAGTTAAATGGTAACAAATCATGGCTTTCGCTCGCAAACTTAAAATTAATAATGTGTGTTATGCTAGTTTCAGCCAATCGTACAGTAAGACCGATGCAGACGAGAGGACACAAGGCCACTCTCTTCATAAGACCAGTCACGGGACCAATTCATGTGTCACAGCGGCACCTGGAGGAACGCTATTGCCTGACTTCCCTAAGCCCAGCAAACTGAACTTACCTGAGGATGTGCCAAACGAAAAGGTGAGAGAGGCTTGTTGCGACAGAAATAAACAACGATGGACCCTTGTAAGATTTGAATACGCCTAGAAATTATAAGAACTCAAGGACTCCTTGTACTCAAGCCAATGCAAATCTTCTTTTAGTACTAGTCAATAGTAATCTTTTTTTGACCACTGAATGGTAAATGAGGTTTAACGATGCGCTGAACACTAATACTGTAAAAACTCACTTTTCACACAGGTGAAGACATTTCTTATCATGTATCGAGCCCACTGCCAGAGGATACTGGACACTATCTTACGAGCAAACTTTGGAGAGGTACGTTACTCCACTTACATTGTATGACGTATCCCTTATCATCACTGTGGTGTAATAACACTGAAACGTTAATTATAGGAAATTTAGCCGTTACTAAAAGCTATCCTTAATTAAAAAGAGCTTTTTTAACCAAAGTTATCATCTTGATTGTCCGACGTAAAAAATTCGTCTCGGATTTAATTTTATTGTTAACATTTTTCAGGTTCAGAACTTCTTAGTTCACTTCTGG
Source organism: Orbicella faveolata (assembly GCF_042242905.1). Lineage (NCBI taxonomy): Eukaryota > Metazoa > Cnidaria > Anthozoa > Scleractinia > Merulinidae > Orbicella > Orbicella faveolata. The sequence continues at coordinate 6,549,378 of NW_028301553.1, forward strand.
CAAGGAATGCCCAGCCATATGCTGGAAGTCCTGGGTTCTAGCGAGGTTGTGGAGCTGATTGGTCAATGTGACGTCATCCTGTACAAAGCAATCAGCGGAGTTTTAATTCCTGGAACCCTTCAGCCTCTACCGGCAAGGTATGACATATCGCTAGTAATGAGTGCGGGTGACAACCCGGAAACAGGGAATGTCTTACCCCCATCTTGAGAATAACAGACAGTTGCTTGTAGAAATAGAATAACACCTTAACTTTTTTGTTCCTTTTCACAATCGGAGCTGCTTTTTACAATCTTTCGAATTCGTGCGCCTTTTTTAACTGCGACCCGTTGCCATTTTCATCAGGCGGTAAAATGCATTTCATGTGTTTTCTCGCCATAGAGCGATGTTTCTTTTGGTCAAATGTGCAAGGTTCTTTTTACCTATTAGTTTGTGCATCATGAATTCAACTTGAGAAATAAACATGCATTTAACAAAATTCGAGAAATCTTACTGACTTGAGTCAATAAGTAGCAGTAAAATAATTGACATGTATTAAAATTCTGACTCGTATCGTTGCAGTTTGACTCAAGCAATTCGTCAGTTTGCACAGCAACTTGATGAGTGGCTGACGGAATCTTTATCTCATTTACCGGAACCATTACAGAAGAAGAAACTGGCAGGTTAGAGCCGAGAATGACATTATTAGAGTGTAAAAAATGTGTTTCTTCATCTAAACAGATCTGTGTGTATCTATATGAGCATAATACTTATTATTAATGAAGACTTCATTCTATTTTTCAGTTGCCAAGAGTTTCTCTCATTCACTGCGAAGGCAAACTTCTCTAACACACCTCGCTCAGGTATGATGGAGAAGAAACTTAACTTATTTCATTCAAAGCACCACTTCAACTCTTAGTGAATGAAAAATCTTGAATCCCAGATAGATCTCTTCACGTCTAAAATCCCTTTGCAAGGATCAGCGGTTTTAATTCTAGTATCCCCAGTTCAGTATAAATACTATAAATAAATTAAATTTTGTCCATTTTCCACTATTCAAGTCTAAATGCCATGATTTCTCTTTCGTTATCAGGCCGCCAGAACTGTATTACACAGCGCAGAGCCTGTTTCACAAATGCTAAACGACTGGAAGCAAATTGATTTTGAAGGAATTGCCCGCCAGGCTTTGTGGACCTTCAGCCAGTCGGTGGAGGAGGACTACGAACTAGTAAACGAGCGTAAGTGAACAGGCTAAGCCAGTTGGTCCTGTTTTCATGTACGTTGCATGAGTGAATTTGATGATTGGTCCGTGGTTCAATAAAGTGGTTTAGCATATTGACAGCAGAATTTGACTGGCTTGTGTTTCGTTTCCAGACTATAAAGAGTTTACACAGCTGCTCGATCAGCAGGCAACCATTGATCAATACGCCGAGTGGGCCTCAAATCTGGTCAACCGCTGTGTTTTAAAGGCAAGTACATCAAAGTCTAAAGCGAGCATTTAAATTCCAACCAGTTGGGACTTTTGACGGGTTTTCAGTTCTATTTACAATGCTTGTTTTTCGATTTATAGTGTCCCAAATTAGAACAGCACTGCTAAATATCAGTGACACTTAAACAAAGTGATATATTTTTTGTGCTATTATTTAAATCTAAATAAAAAAGATCTCCTTTAATCTCTCTCCATTTCCCACCATTCCAAAAGAGCGCGTACTAGTATAGAATGTCAAACAATCTCTTATAAAATAATCTGCCAAATGAGAAAATAGGCATTGCATAAGCACATGCTCGTAGAGATCAAGCGTGCATTAAGCGTGCAGTAAAGATTACACAGTATTCTTAATGACATTTAGTTAAACAACACTTGATAAATTTCTGGTGTGTTAAACGTACTTTTCACTCTCATTTTAGCAAGTGGAGAAGACAGGCAAAACGTACAAGGAGTGCTCAAAGGATTTCCTTCTAAAGTGGTCATTCTTCAGCATCAAAATTGTGCGGGAACTAACGTTACACAGTGCTCATAGTTTTGGTAAGATTCAATTTAATTCTTGTCCAGTTCTGAAATTCGTCACTTTACTACGGCTTCCCTGAGCCTTTCGTGTTTTTCTTGTATTAAACATTCAATTTAATAGGCATTTTACTTAAATTCTACCATACGCAACAGAGTGATAATGTCTTGATTTTTTCCATTGTTGATTCATCGCAGGCTCATTTCACCTACTGCACATGCTCCTTGAAGATTACATCCTGTATACTGTTGAAAACCACAACAACATGGATGAACTGTCGACCCAGTCCTCTGTCCGCGTAAACAAGGAGACAAATGTCGTACAAGGTTGGTAGAGTCGTTCTTTAAATTCTAACTGTTTAGGGCAAAAATAACTGTGAAAAAGTTCCCTGCAACTGAAAAGAGAGAGATCTTATGACAGTTATGTGAAAAAGTTTTCTCAAACAAATGTTAAGTAAGTAAGTAAGTAAGTAAGTAAGACTTTGTTTTACGAGGGTAACATTTGACAGTAATAAAACTGATAACCTAATGGCCCTCAAAAATAAAATTTGAAAAAGAAAGAAATAGTAACAATCGTTTCAATATTAAAAATAATTAAAATGTTTTCTTTTTTTGTTGCAGAACCTGCGAGCGAAAGTATGGAAGTGGACATTTTGAGACCGCGGACCATAACTGCTAGAAAGCCCGCATCACGAAGGCATTCAAGCTCTTCTTCCATAGGATCTCTGAGAAGCCCTAGAGATGTGCCCCCTCAAAGAAGCCCCGCTCAGCCCGCCATTATGCGATCCTCATTTCACGATATATCCCCACATCCCATGACACCGATGACGCCTACGACACCGACAAACAACAACAACAACAATAACAACAACATCAGTAAATATCCCATGATACCAGAACAAGGGCACTTTTTGTACCCACCACCAGGGGATTATGGGGCACGGTATGGTTACGCGGCGAGCCAGGGTAGCTTGATGCCCTCAGTGAATCATGGTAGCAGCTTTGCTGTGGCGGGCTCAAGCGAAGCCGGGATAACCATGGGTGACTTTGACATGTCGAGCAGCTACACGACAGATGCAACTGGGTTTACCGCTGTCCGCTCCAAAACCAGCATGGCAGACTCAAGCTACACGGTGATGAACCCTGCAACCAGCATGGCGTCCTACGAGTACAGGGGGATCTCACCAATGGACCACATGAAGCATTATTCCCAGTACCCTCTGACGGAGCGAAGTTATCCTTCCAGTTACATGTTCCCTCCAGGCGCGATGACGTCAAACACCATGTATCCGCTGTCAGGGGTCAGTGGTGGCACCAACGAGAGATATTACCCGGATGTGCTGGAAGAGTTCGTAGACATGCAAGCTGCAATGCATCATGGGATTCCCACTCGGCCTGTGAGATCGGACTACAGCTATACGCCTGCAATCTTAAGTAACTAGATAATTCTATTGTACAGTATTAAAAGCTTACTGTGGTGTATGGTAAAGACTAATTATTTGCATGATACGTCTCATTTTAACATGAAGTGTCAATCCTTTTTTAGCCTATGTTTCAATCAGTACTTCCCCGTATCACATAAAATTACAATAAGTCAAGTAGGGCGTTATTTCATGTCATGATAAAATTATAAGAAGGTCAGATTGGTTTTCCAGACTTAAAACGTAAATTTCGCACAATTTACAAATTTAATTTTGCTGTTTAAATATTATTCTCCCGATTGGGTTAAAAATGACACGACAGCAAAGCTTATGGATGAATATATTGGCAATTTTGCAGGAGTATATATGTAAAGAAAAACGAAAGAAATACAATTACATTCGAGGGAAACGTTAATTTACCATATTGGAGTAAGAATAAGAAGTATAAGTATTCAAAAATTATTATTCGTTATTATTATATGCTGAGGACATTCGTGAAATTAAATTAAGAACACGTAAAATTGATAAACTGGGGGTTTCAGAAACTACTGGCGTCTATGTTTAAATGCATGTTAAGTAGTAACGTAAACTATTAGAGCTTAAGAAACACGGCTGGCTAAAAAGTGGGTTTGAAATGAATTTAGCGTCAAACTATGTATTTATTATATGCTATCATGCTTTAACAATTGTTCAGAGTTTCCTGCAAGAATTTGCAAAAAATAGTTTAGAGAAGTTGCCCGGGATTTTGAAACCAACGTCACGTGACTATTTTCCCGCGCCTTTTGTCGTTCCCGTTTTGCTTCGGCTTCACTTCAATTACTTTATTGTTACTGTAATTAGAGAACCACACTATTTATATACAGTTGGACCCCGCTGATTCGAACTCGGTTATTTCGAATTTATCGTTATTTCGAAAAAAAACAACTTCCCTGGGATTTGCCCTTCAGTCATTTACTATTGGGTATTTCGAACTCCCGCTATTTCGAACTATTTTTTGTCTCCCCTGAGAGTTCCAAATAGCGAGGTTCAACTATAACTTCACAGGGAATTAATTAAATCAAATTTGATTAAATTAAAGTTGCTTTTAAATTAAGATTACAAACCGCCAGTCTCTTCTCTCAGCCACTAATAGGCTTATCACGCAACACTTTTTACTAATTGGTTGACGTGACAACGATAACAGCTACCAAGACACAGCGCGGGCTAAAAACCAGCTGAAAATATCCTTTGTGATATTTTTTCAATTTGCGTCCATCTGACTTACATGTAATGTAGATCGTGTGTATAATGTACGGCACGGAGTCAAATGTTAAATATTACAATATTTGTAAGATACTGTACATTAATATCGGATAGGGTGATTCAAAATTTACTGCCATGCCAATAAAGTTATAAAACGTTGCAAGTAAAAATGGATATAATTTTCCGTAGTAATGAATCGGAGTTTGGAAGAAAGCAAGAAAGCAAAACATTACTGATTCTACAGTTCTGTAGACACAGCCTCATGCCCAGAATTCATGGGCTTCTCCCGGTAAGGGATTGAAATAGTATTTTCCCAGATTTATGGTGGACGACCTTCAAGCTACACCCAAATTTTTCAACCAAACATTTTGAACCGAAAATTTCCGTTCCTTATGAATTTCCTTTGGAATTTTTGGGCTTTCCTTTTGAGTGATTCGAATTTGGGGAATTTAACAATTTTTTAGGTTTTTCCGGAAACTTTCCCAAGAATTTTTTTAATACCATTTCGCCCTGTTTTGAAAGTTCCAGAATTTTTGGTTGAATGGACCGTTGCTCGTGCATTTTGTTTGATTAATTATATTTGATTGACACCACTTACAGTGCGATTACACTAACAAAGGCCAGCCGACAAAATGTTCTACAAATTAACGATTAAAACTGGTGGAGGTTAACAGTAGTTTTCCAACAGATTATCTAATTAAAAATGACCACAAATCTGTTGCCTTTGTAATGAACAGCTTGAGTACATGGATAATTTGTTGGAAAACTATTGTTAACCTCCTCCTGTGGAAAATTTTGTCGGATGGCCTTGGTTGGAGTTGTGGCACTTTAAGGCGCGCGTATTTCCTGGCTTCTCAATCTGTTAAAACACAACAGCATTCAAATTCAACAGAATGTAAAGATAAGATTAATACATCTTTATTAAAGCCTATTATATGTGTAAACTAACCAAAGATATTTTTTTCGCATCTGACATGATTTTTGCTGGCAACTGAAAATTCCAGCTTTTCAGTTTATATAAGATTCTTGTCTTTTTTTTCTGAATTATTTTCGAAGGCAAAGATTTTCCATCATTTCAAGTATTTAAAAGTTATTTTAATTAATTTCCAGAGGGTTTTCACGTTATTGTTTTCGTGGTCAGATCCGAAAGCAATGAACGCGCAGGCGCACGTAAATGGGGACCTAAAACTATTATTGGTGAAATTTACACCTTATTAACTCCTGACCAGGGAGGGGTTAAACTTGCTAAAGCACTAGAAAATCTATCAATTTACAGCCGGGTAATCCCTGCAAAATCGATTGCACACGTTAGATTATTTTTCTGCAATGCGAACGTCTATAAAGATTCATATAATTACTTTCTCAGACGCAAAGGCGTAGGCGTAAAAGGAATATGTTTTTACTTTGTTTGAAAGCAAGATTTTTAGCATGGTGTGAAGACTGGACTAATATCTGACATCTTGAATATTTACTCGCACTCTTATATAATGATACGAACGAACACACAAGGGAATAAAAAGTCTTCGAAAGCAAGCGCTTAATTGAAAACCAGCGAAAGTCCATACGTCAAGGTAATTTTTCGTCTCGCTTTATCTATCTGATTTTCTGGAACTTATCGTACCCAAATTCGCAATTAGCCAATCAGAAGCCGTGTCTGCTGTCTTGATATCCTGCGATACATATCTAATCGTACCGTTTTTAGTTCGCTTCGGCGGCACTCGACAGCCTCGTTTGGTCTCGCTATGGGTATTTTTAATTACGAACCATGGTTCGATCAAAGTCGCCTGACATGCCACCGAAGCGTACCAAAGAGGTACGATTAGGTATAATACAACAAGCGAAATTTCCCAACTTCCAATTCTGGTAATGTGCATAGGAGTACCTCGCCCGAATAGTTGACAACTGGCCGCAAAACAGAAGTTATTTCAGTTGAGAGCACTTCGTGTAGTATCTGAACAATGGTCGCGGCAACATCTTCATAGAGTCATTTATGTTACTGACTTTGATGCTTGTGTGAAGCGAAAACAAATTGTTTCATTGCCAGAGTTGGAAGGAAACACCTCGTAGAAGACAGCTATAACTGACCGGGGACCTCCCAGGACTCGCAGTTATCTTCTTTTCCAAACAAAATCAAACGATCTTGAGGTAGGTCTTACACGTTCCCTTGATAGCTGCGCCACGGAGGTTTCAAGGTCAGCTAGTCTGTTGGAAAACTCTTCTCGTTGTCGTTTCATTTCCTCCAAAATGTTGTCTCGCTCTCTCTCAAGGACCACAATCCTCTCCTCCAGTTTGGCGAAAGCTCTGCTCTTCACCCTCGGCTCCGTGTCGGAACAATTCTCGTTAGTCCTGTTTTTGTCGTGTTTGTTGGACAGAAGCACGCTTGTTCGACGCTTGTCATTCTCTAAACGCTGCTTAGCAATACTCTCGATCTTAGTTTTTATCTCAGGGTACTCGTCGAGTACTTCCATGAGATCATGTTTCGACAAGCAGAATAATTCCGAGTAGCCGACGGAACGAACCGAAGCTGTTCGACGGTTCCCGGCGGCGCTCATACACAACACGCTGATCTCGCCGAAGTAACTTCCGGCCTCTAACACGGCATAAACTTTGGTTCCGGTCTCAGACACTACCTCCAATTTGCCTCTGTTTACAATGTACATTTCTCTGCCCACTTCGCCTTTCCTGCAGACGTAATCCCCTGCCAAAAAAAAAAATCATAAAGTCAATTATAGTAGTGCAATGTTTCGATGAGAGAAAATGTCGAGGTGACATAGGAATAAATGAACGAAAACAACGTGGCAAAAAATAATTCGATTGACCGTCCTTTACAAAAGGATGATTATCTAAGAACGCTAACCATCATTGATCGTACAAGCCGGATTCCATCCGCGCCAGGTTATTCATATAACACGCGCAAAAACCGTCAATTATGTTTTCACTAATTTACATACTTATGTCACCTTGATCTTTTCACGCTTTGCCCTGAATATGGTGTTAGGAACATCAACGTTAAGCGCCACTCTAAGCTTGGATAGAAAACTCCGTAGCATACAAAGGAGGGGATTCACCGGTATGCATTGCGCACTGAGCTGGTCGTTGTTGTTTGTCAGGCCTCCGCATATCGACTCTCCTGCTAGTTTGGTCCGTTTTTGAAGTAAGACTTCTAAAAGCTCTCCGCTTGCGTATTCGGAAATGATAAGGTCATGCAAGAGATGCGTTGATAACATGGTTCGACTAGGCGCGCAAAGCATGCCGGTGAAATGTTGTCCTTTGTAACGTACAAAGATACGTGATTCCCTCAGATTGGTTGATTGATTGTTTGGTTTTGAATTTTCGCGCGAAAACAGCAACCAATCCGAGACACCACACGGATTTCTAAGGAGAGAGTATGGAATTTGTCAGAGCAAATCTCCTGAAGACATATTTTGGACTGGAGGACCTACAGAAGATTTTGAGCGGGCGAAGATTGATCGTACCTT
>NW_028301553.1:6937500-6995000 GCF_042242905.1 Orbicella faveolata
TCAGACAAACGAGACAGCACAGCTTTGTTGTTTTCAGTCAAACGTCGTCAAGTTAAGAGATCCGCTAGACGAGGAAACCGAACAGTGTAGTATTGTCACTGATGTATTAAAAAGCCATAAGTAAATATTACATATCCAGGTTACAGTCCTTTTAATACTGAGCTTTACAACAAACCTGCATTCACGGAGAACCAAGGAAGAGAAGACAGCAAGTTGAAAGCTGCAAGCACCACACCGTCATGTTGGTTCAAAGTCTTCAAACTGAAAGAGGAAGTTAGAAGGGCGTATGACGTCATCTCAAGATTTCGGTCCTCTTGGCAACAAGAGATGTCATGCAACATTTCTCTAGCTATTCGTCACCGCATCGCAAAATTAGAAACACTGTGTAACGCTAGGAACCCAAAATTTAATCCTCTCTTCTCTCAATGGATATAAACATTTTTATCTTATTAAATTAGTGGAAAATTAGTGGAAAATGGCGCTATATAAATGTATATTTATTTATTTTATTTATTTATTTATTAAGATGGATTGGTCCACACGTTTTAGCTATCCAAAACCAGCTCGCCCTCCTCCCTACCCTTCAAAAGTTCTTACCCTCCGAAGTAGCTTACTACATGCCATTAGGGACAGCGCGTCTCCCAACCCCAAAATGCTTTGGGAACGAAAGAATATCGAGATCGAAATGTATTATGGACCAAAATATAACAAGACAGCGGGAACCTGGTCTCTAACACCTGGTCTCTACGCCTGGTTAATTTTATCATTTTTAGCGGGAAAGGTAAATCCTGAATAAAAATTTTCACTTGAATTGCTCCAAGCATTGTTCAGTATTTACGTATAGAATGATCCTTGCAAAGTTGAGCCGTCGACAGGGCAAACCCAGTGCTTACAATACTGAGATGAGGTGGTTTTCGAAAGCTTTTCGCCAGCCCAAAACTCGGCGAGAAATTTCCTCGGAAGCGATTGACAAATTCAAAACCATGATCTGAGACAATACTTCTGACGATATGCTACCAAGTTATGGTAAGTATTTTTTTAAAGAAAATTTAAGAAATGACTTCGTGTGGAGTGATTTTGTGATGTGTAGGCTTATTTTTCCAGGTATATCCTGAACTAGTGCTGGAACCGGCTAAAATATGTAATAAAGTCTATGTAATTTTAAAGATAAACAAAACGAAAATGCATGCACGGGCCCGAAAAAGTAAAATGATGAAAAATAGAAAGTGGGAGATGCTCATTTTGTACCTGAAAAAATGCGATTAGGGTTTGAAAAGGTTTCTTTTCACTTAAAAATTTTTGTGACATGGTGTCCAAGGGTGGAAAAGGGGTTGGGGGGGGGGGGGGGGCTGGGGATGCCATCTCCAATACAGTATCACAGTTTTGTTGAATTAGAAAGCAATGACGCTTAGAACTTTATAATCTTATATACATCTTTATCTGCTAGCAGCCCACTCCAACTCTAGTTTTTGAGGTCTATTACCCCACTCCCTTAGAAAATATTTAATAAAGCCAGATGAAAAGTATATCATATTGTTACTAATTAACAGGATTGACTGCAGATGAGCTTGCCCGTCTTGCTGCATCAGGAACGCAAGGCTGGGTCTCTACTGATCACGTCACGTGGGTTTTAAAACAGCTTAACGACATGCAAAACAATACCATGCTACTATGCCCCAACGTCGTTGTTAATATCCAGATTGAGATGATGAGGAATTCTAAGTTATTTGACCTTGGACCATTAAAAACAACCTCGTTCCCAGGGTCTCTTCCCTGGCTTGGGGGTGGGGCGGGAAAAGGCCCTGGGATCGGCTGGTCACATGATCTCAGAACACCCAAATATCTTGGGTGTACTAAATTATCATATGTTAAACGGAACTTTCAAGATGGCGGTCTCGTCGAGTGAACCAAAGTTTTTGTCAGTGCTTCGTCGAGTCGGATTTTCCTCAAATAACGGTAATTTTCCACCTTTAAATTTAAAACCTCTTCAAATGAAGTGTTTTGAATATATGCTGAAAGGTCAGGATGTTATTGGAGTCCTACCTACTGGATTTGGCAAGTCAATGCTCTTTCACCTTCTACCTCATCTTATTCCTGTGAAGACCACCAAGAACGTAGTTATTGTGGTATGTCCATTAAATTCCATCATTGAAGATCAGCCGAAAGTCTTAAAAGCTCGCAGGATAACCGCTGATGTCTTACAGCTTGCTGTAAACGAGAAGGAACCGGCCGAGAACTTGTTCGGAAATGAACAAGAACCAAGCGAGCACGTGGTCCCGGATTCAACGAAGTTTCCTCGAGATGTTGTTAATGGCAACACTTCAATTGTATTCGCCCATCCAGAGGCTCTATTAAGTAAGGAAGGTCGAGAGCTAATGGGAAGCAAAGTCTTCCAAGAGAATGTTGTTGCCTGCATTGTTGACGAAGCTCACTGTGTTGAATTATGGTAAGTGCGTAAAATGTTCATTCCTTGTCTATTCATGTCATGTTTGTTACAGACTTAGCTTATTTCCGGGAAATCTAAATCATGGTTACGGCACCGACAAGTATTTACATTGCGAATACAATTCGGAAAAAATCTGCTCTATTCTCTTTCTGTTTACAAACGATGATAATTTTACTCTATGAACTATATTGATAATTCATCAGTGAATTCTATGATATTTACACTGCTTATTGGAACATCATACATTGTCTCCATGCCATGCTCTTACAGCTGAACCATAAAAACAAGATACTACTAAGTAAACATTCTTACTCTTAAACAAAAATTTTGTTAGTGTGTCTCATTGCACTTATGTTTGAAGATTTGTAGCTCAGGGTTTCTTTTTCTTTTTCAGGGGTGAAGATTTTAGAAAAGACTTCAAAGACCTGTCAGTGTTGAAGGCATTCTTTCCCAATGTACCCACAATGGCTCTGACAGCAACAGCACCACCTCGTTTATTGAGAGACTTGAAACAAAGTCTGCAATTGAAAAATGACTGTAAAATTGTTGCTCGAAACCCTAACCGAGTGAACATATACCTGGACAAGAAAGTGCGTCTGAGTAATCATCATGGGAATGAAGGTTATGACAGAATCCTTAAACCCATAGCCAATGAACTGGCAATTCAAAGAGAAAACTACCCAATGACAATCATTCACCTGAAACTGAAATACTGCGGATATGCTTATGGCTTATATGAAAGAATATTGAAAGCCAAACAGTGTGTTGGAGAAACATTAGAACCCACTGAAAGACTGTTTGCACAGTTCCATGCCCCCCAAACGAGTCGCATGAAGAAAGACATAATATCAGAAATAAAGAAAGAACAATCGAGGGTGAGGGTGCTATTTGCAACATCAGCACTTGGCATGGGTGTTGATGCTCCTTGTGTGACCAACATCATCCACATAACACCACCAAGTAGCCTAGAAGCTTACATGCAAGAAATTGGTCGTGCCGGCCGTACGGGACTTTCACCATGTGCTACACTTTACTACAATAACTCTGATATTGGAAATAATAAAAAACATGTGGAAGAATCAATGAAGTCATATTGTAGATCAGAAGACACCTGTCAAAGGAAACTCCTTCTGGATTACTTTGGATTCTCCAGTGTTCAACAAGAGAACTGTTGCTGCATATGCGATGACAAGTTCAAAACAACTGAAGAGGATCTACCCCAAGCTATTAGAAGCAAGGTCAGATTTCTATCTAATGATAACCACGTTATCCTTGAAAGGTTAATCAAGAGTGCAATTTCTGACCACGAGTCCAAAGTGGCATCAGAGTGTTCAACGCTATTTGACATTTCTGTAGATAAGAATCTGGCTGCAAAGGTTGTGGAGGGAGTGGAATTTATTGAGTCAGAAGCAGACTTGTTGAAATCATTTGGCATATGGGATGAAACCTGTTCTTCTCAGATCTTTTCACTTATATCTGCACACACTGTTATGTGTACAACTGAAATGGACTCCGATGATGATTAGAGCATCAACTTAAAATGTTCTGTTCGCCGATATCTGAGCATACTCCTGTTGACATGTCGAACTAAAATGAACTCCGAAGATTAGAACATCAACATAAATTGTAAATTCTGTCAACTACTACAGATATATCTTGATTTATTCTCTTAAAACACACTATTGATATTTAATTATTTCCGTGTTGTTGCCATGACACTGATCAGTTTGTCTACATTTGTTCTTTTCGCTTATATCTGAGCACAATACTATGTGTAGAACTGAAATGGACTCTGATGATGATCAGAACATCATCATAAATTGTAAATACTGTGAACTGCTGTAGATATATCTGGATTTACTGTCTTAAAACACACTATTGATATTTAATTATTTCCATGTTGTTGCCATGACACTGATCAGTTTGTCTACATTTGTTCTTTTCGCTTATATCTGAGCACAGTACTATGTGCAGAACTGAAATGGACTCTGATGATGATCAGAACATCATCATAAATTGTAAATACTGTGAACTGCTATAGATACATCTGGATTTACTGTCTTAAGAGTAAATCAAGGAATATCTACAGCAGTTCACAGTATTTACAATTTATAATGATGTTCTGATCATCTTTAGAGTTCGTTTCAATTCTACACATAGTATTGTGCTCAGATATGTGTGATAAGTGAAATGTAGACAAACTGATCAGTGTCATGGCAACAACACAGAAATAATTAAATGTCAATAGTATACACTATTGATATTTAATTATTTCTGTTGTTACAATGACACTGATCAGTTTGTCTACATTTGTTCTTATCATGCGTATATGATTATCTCAGCACAATACTAGATGTAAAACTGAAGTGAACTCTGATGATGATCAGAACATCACCATAAATTGTAAATACTGTGAACTTTGATTTACTCTATTAAAATACACTATTGATATTTAATTAATTATGTTGTTACCATGACATTGATCTTTTTTTTTTTACATTTTGTTCTTTTCGCTTATATCTGAGCACAATACTATATGTAGAACTGATGATCTCTGATGATGATTAGAACATCATCATAAATACTGTGAACATTGATTTACTCTCCTAAAGAACACTATTGATTAACTAGGCCCTCAGTGATCTTCATTTAAGTGTATGTCTAAGTTGATAACTCTTCCAAGTGTTTGGCTAGCCACTGATGATAGTCCACAATGTTTAAATACCTTAGAGGAGACCTTTTAATGTCAGGGAAGCTGTCATGAAATCTTGCTGGCATATGATTGAAAGGATTCAATCGCAATAGGTCAGACACCATTTCTTTCTCATCTTTAAGTGAGTCACGTGTTGTATGTTGCACAGATGTCTTGTGGATCCCTACAGAACAGTCAAATTCTTCTACAATCTGATGGATGCCAGTGGTTGCTTTGCAGACCTTGCTTATAGAGTTCAGGGTTTTGTTTGGTCCCTGCCTCTGGACAATGCTTTTACTGCAACGGTTAGAAATTTCTTGGGCCAGGTCGTCTTCAATATTCCTTCCAGCACCACCCCTCCAATTTACAAAAAATCCCCATTTGAACTGTTCAGCCAGGCGTGGAGTTAATAGGCACTCAATTTGGGCTATACTCACAAACATTTCAATGGCATATTTGCTGTAAGCCCCCATTGACTTGAAAACTGACAGCAAGAGTTTTTGGTTGATGAGATTTCTGCTGCCATCTCCCTCTGCTGCAGTGTCCTTCATTTGCATGACAAGAATAGCCAAGAAAATAAAACAAAGGGCATAATTCTTGACATAGTCATCATCATTGCAGCAGTCATTGACATCTACTTTCTGTAAAAGGAACTTGTCAATGAACTTGCCAAAAGCATCATCAAAGTATTTCTTCTTGTTTTCTAAGGTCTCACGCGCAATGTTTTCTGGGAATTTATGTAATGAGGGCCTTTCCTCAAGGTCTGACATCCCAAAAAAGTTCAGGGCAGCAGTTACTACGTAGGCTTTCCCCACACTGAGGAACAACTCTTCGCTTCCTTCATAGGAGTCAAGAACTTTGGAAGGGGTAGCATTCCTCCTATTGTATTTCTCCCTGAAGTACTTTAAGGTGCCAACTTGATTGACAGACTCTGCTTTGTGAAGAAATGAGTATGAATACCGTAAAAGGGATGCTTTGGTATGCCACATCACTGGTTTAAAGGGCGAGCAATGTTCAAAACGATCAGTTGCTGTGTGCGAACCAGACAGCAAATCTTTGGCACCTGCAAATCTCACACGAGTTAGCTGATCACCTGCAAATGCAATCTTCATATCTCTCATTGGGTCATCATGGGTGTCTTGTTGGTGTGCATTTGTCTGTCCAGGTGCTGCAGGTCCTTCAGGAATTGGTGGATTATCTGTGTGTGGCATTTCATCTAGCAGCCCTGCTTGAACATAGATTTCAGCAATCCACTTTTCATAGGTTCTTAAAATGTTAACACAATCATCATACTTTGCTTCATTTGCATTGATGATTGGCAGGCTTACTATGATGGACTTCTCTGACATTTGTTGGCTATACTCATGAGAAATGTGCTCGGGGATAACAGCTTTCAAGAACTTAAATTTGGGAAAGAACTCAAGAACAATTCGCCCAACAATGATTTTGGCACATTCTGCATACCTTTTCCATTCTGGTACATTTAAAGAAAAATTATGTCGAGGGAAATCTCCAATGTTGCCTTTGGGGCTATCATTGGGCAAGTGATTGAAGTCGATTCTGTTTTCAATCAGGTTACTGGCAAACAAGTGCAGATCATCATTCTGGATTTCCTTTCTCGTGTGACCCTTCAAAATTTTCAGGTCCCAGTTGTCACCAGTGCCTCAGAACACACTTCCTTTCTTTACTTGCTGCACCACTATATCCGAAAAGTGACCTCCTAAGAGCTTTAGCAGGGTATCCCTTCTCCCAGTCGACAGGCACACGCCAAGTTTATTCAGTCGTTCTTGAAGCTATTACAAGGGGAGCAGAAATAAAAGTGTCAAATTCAGCATACATGCAATACTGATCTCTTATTTTCAATTCATTGCAAAGATCACTTATTATATGGACATGAGTGTTCTACTGGAAATGTAATACACATAAAATCCATACGAAACTAAATCCAGGACCCAAGTGGCATATTGGCCATATCCCCGCTAGTGAGGATATTTATGACTTTCATGGCTGTGCTTGCAAACAGTTAGTTGTCTATACATGAAAAGACAACTGATTACATGGTGTCTCAAAACAATATTTTTCTCACTCGCTGCACTCGTTTGTAGAATCTTGCTTTACCACCCAAAAATAAAATTCATATCTTCACGCCGCTGTGTAAATATCCTATACATTACATGCTTTTTAATTAATTCTTCAAATACAATCTCAATCACAGCCTAACTAATGACTCACTGTTGACACCAAACTACCAAACAATAACAAAAGTTCTGTCAAGCTTTGTATAAGAAAAGAGGATCAACCATAGATTGTATTCAATGTATCAATTGATCCCACTCACGCAGTGGGAGTAAGGGACATAATAAAGGAAAGCAATGAATTTTTTATACATCATCAACTTATAAATTATATTACTGACCTTTTTGGTACATCCACCTTCAATGATGAGAACTGTATTCACACGTTTCACCAGGTTGAGTTCATGCCACCTCTCGTTCATAAGGATCGAGTACAAAAAACTGTACTTTACTTGAAGCTCAAGCTTTGTTTCTGCGACGGAGTTCTCCTTGCCAGACACTGCGTTCATGAGCTCAACAAAGAAAGGGAGGTTCGTCTTCAATTCAAGCCAAACTTTGCTGAAATCAAAGTCTTTCATGCTGTCATAATCATTTCCATATAAAATGGAACCTTGAGAACGCTTGCACAGCTCTGCACACGATGGTTTCAACTCCTCACTAACGATTTTCTTCAACTCTTTCAAAACACTTGGACAGTGATCTTTCAAGATAGCCGCCAGTACAATTGCATCCTTGTGGCTGACAGCTTGTACAATCATTTTCTGCTGTCTTTCAGTCAATGACGACTGCCCTTCAAATAATGATGTACAGTCATTGTCTCCTGTTGATTTAGGCCTTAGAACAGTTGCAGCTTGCTGAGTTGGAAATGAAGGCTGCTCTACCGAACTTAATGTCGTTCGCCTCGACAGCTGATCCAAGGAAGTGATTGTGCAATAATGTCCTTTTGATTTAGACATTGGCACCGCGGTCACGCCGGTAGCATCTTGCGGTGTTGAGAAAGACGACTGTTCTGCAGACGTCGAAGTATTTCTTCTCGGCTGATCCGTAGAAGAGGCTGAGCAGTTATCTCCGGCTGATTTAGGCATTAAAATTGACGCAGCTTGTGGAGTTGAGAAGGAGAGCTACTTTCTTGTTGGTGTGATTGGCTTCGACGGCTCATCCACGTGCACAGAGCTTTCGGATGGCATATTCGATGATAAACGCTTCGACGGCTGAAGCGAAGAAGGTGACAGCTGAACGCATCGCTTTACAGCATATTCTGAGCTTTGATCCAACGGTGTATTCTCTATGGATTGGGCTCTCTGAATAAACTGTTCCATCTTGTTCACGAACGAAACACAACCCCTACATAAAACCTTTGACCTCATATCGTCTTCCGAAATTTTTATGCCACACGTTTTATGGACTTTGGCGCACAGATCTTTTGATAAAGCAGCTTTGCTGAATATTCGAAGCATATAGCGACTCTCATGAGAATCACCACAGAGTCTGCAAACTGGATTGCGAGGAGAAATCTTCGTCGGAGTGGACATACTTTCCGCCATTTTTATTTCGGCATAATGCATAAATTATCTTTATTTGGCCAAATTTTGCATTAATTAATTAAAACAATCAACCAATCAATATGAAGGATTCACCGGCCGATCCCAGGGCCTTTTCCCGCCCCACCCCCAAGCCAGGGAAAAGACCCTGGGAACGAGGTTGCATTAAAAAGGCTGGTTTTTGCTCTGAATGTGGGACAAAGGAATGGCAAAACTTTCATTGGCAGCCCTCAAAATGGTGGTAATCATTGGGTACTGGTAGATGTTGAGCTGCGACCTTTCATGAACTTCACATACTGTGACACACTGGCTTGGCAACCTCCCCCAGACATCATTGACATCGTCAATGATTTCGCACAGTACATTCCACAAGTTGGAACGTACAAAAAGAGTCATTTGGTGCTTGCCCACTCTCCCAGTGCGATTAATTGGCAGGGTCATGAATGTGACTGGCGATGCCGTAACTATTCCCTGTAGAGTTGCACTGATATTTGTGGTGTTATTACTCTGGTGAACGCAGCTGTGGTAGCCATGTACAGCCCTCTTTTCCGATGGTTAACGGGTCCAGTGATCAAAGAATCGATCTTCTTGCAATACTCGACCCAATACTGGTTATATTTTGTGTCACCCATGAGCAAAGACGAAGCCGTGTTCTTGTCAGTGTGAAACAAATTTTTAGTTTGTTTATTGTGGAAGTGCCACAACTTCCACTGATGACCACTCCATCTTTCCCTCACCCCCATTAGTGGTCATTATATGGTTTTACACATTGTGCTGGCATTATTTTGAGCATAACAGTGAGGCAAGAGAGTCTAGAATTACGTGGGCATAACAGTGACAAAAACTGGTCGACGTCTTTTGAGCATAATATATAGTGAGATTTTTTGATCATCAAGCATTCGCATAATGACAACAAATTTGAGCATTATGTGTAAAATCCTATTTCATGACCCATTTCCAGGACTATTCTGATATTTACAACACATGTTTGCAAACACAAAATCCTTTAACAAGAGAAAGACAACAATGTTGGAAAGGAATACTCCTTCTAACATGAATAAAATGCACCGCCCCATGAAAATGCAGGACATGTGGTTAATGTAGTACAAAGATAGAAGAGTGCTTTTAGAGACCTTTTGACCTAAGTTTTCATCTATAAAATGGCCCTGGTGATATGATACTGCTTCAATTTTTATTAATTAGTATTTAGCATGGACTGTTTATTAGTAGTTTATTAGTATTAATTTTTTTTATATATAACTTTAAATATTAGTATTACCTGATGATTTTTAAGCGTGTATAAAGAAATGTTAAATAAATAAATAAATAAATAAATCAGTAGCAGGCTGTACATGTTTTCTTGACGATTTGAACAGCTAGAGATAACTGTGCAACCTGACACTAGCCTTCTAGCAGGCTACTGCCATATTGGCTTATGTTATCCACAGGTCTTTAGCTTCTTCATTGTGAAAAACATTATCATAATTTACTTCTATCAAAATGAAAAAGATCACCAGGGATAATGAAAACCTGGATCTACAGGTCCCTTGGCAAAATTGTTTGTTTGATGCTCTGCTAAATAGAGAAGATAATATCATTATTTAGAGCATTTAGTGAAGGAAACATTCTCACACTAGAAAATATATGAAATAATTGCAAGTCAGACCAGTGAAATTTTAAAAGCTGATTGTAAGTGTTTCTGGACGACCCATATGGAACATGCCAGTTCTCTTTCAATTGAAATCATTTTGTTATTAGCAAAAAAAGGACACAGCAGTCATTCAAGACTATTTCAGCAGCTGGTATTAATAATGGTATTAGACCATGTTTTTTGATGTTCTGTAAAATAGAACAGCGATAAGCGTGTGAAATCATTCTTGGCATGAGGTGAAACTAGTCTTGTGTTTCACACATTTAACTTCAGTGAGCTATCGCAATACTGGGCATCGTGCTTTGCATAAATATCTAATCATATCAGCTCATTTCTGTAGGATTTTTATCAACTTGACCCCCACCACAGATATATGCATGTACATGTACATGTAAGTCGTAAATGGCACAGTGAGAACTACATTGATTTTGCAACAAGTTTACTATTAATTTAATATTTTTTGCCATAAATGGCTTGAGTAACATTCTAAGGAAAATTGGACTCTGAGTACATGTCTGACATCTACTGTCATTTCAATATTGTCATATAGTCATTTCATATTGTTCTAGAGTTTATACTGTTTTTAAGCAACACATCGGAAACATTACAGATACAAAAAACAGATAAATATTTTTACATATTATGTTACATAGTTTCAGGCTTTCAATGTTGGCATGTGCGTGGAATTATAATGGGATTACGGTATGAAATTCTGTATTACTGCATTAAGTACACTACAAGCCGTTCTGATTATTGTTAAACAAATTAAAGAAACTACATATAATTTCTACATAGACAATACAAGCTAAGGTTCGTTTACTAGTAACAAATAGGTCAATGAATTGCAAGATAATAAATACCATGGTGCACAACTGATCTGATGAGCAAAAAATTCTGTGACTGAGACGTTCGAGGGATAATTCGTGTTTCCTTTCAGAAATATTTCGAAAAAATGTGGGTTGGTGGTCGCTATCTGCATTTTAAAGCTGAAATTAACCAGGCGTTTCAAGTGTTAGAGACCAGGCTCCCACTGTCTGATTATATTTTGGCCCACAATACATTTCGATCTCGATATTCTTTCGTTCCCGATGCATTTTGGGGTTGGGAGACGCGCTGTCCCTAAATGGCATGTAGCTTAGACAAATGCTTAGACCCGAGATGCCATCTTTTGCTATGTAACCTGGCCTGCGTCAGAAATGTAAGCAAAACTGACTTCTTTACGGTCGAACTCGACTTTTAGTCATGAAAAATGGACTTATTTGACATCAAACCAAGGCTAGGAGTATTAAGAAGTGATTGTCTGAGAGATAAGTCTACTGTTGTGCAAGTGAAATAGTCAAACCAAGTGAAGCGTACCCCTCAAGATTACAATAATGAATTGATTATTTGAATATTGAACCTAATCGTTTCAAGAATGCAATAATGAACTGATTATTTGAATATTGAACTCGCTAGTCTAAATTGACTTTTTTGAACATTTAACCCATTAGCCGTATTCTTGGGACGACTAGTGGGTTCAGTTTTCCAATAATCAATTCACTATTCCGAGTTACATATTAAAATACGCGTTCATCATGTGTATCTTGAGTTACAGTGGCCAGATTAAGCCTAATATTACATGTTGCAGCGAAACGGTTCAAATTCATCGACAACGTCTACCGTCTATGAATGCGTACGAGCGAAAACAACTTCCGGTGCCTCGTCGCCTAACGCATCACAATTTTCAATGTTATTCCACCTTGTCTCCGCAACATTTAGTTTTGAGTTCAATTAAGAAGCGAGATCTCCGAGAACTGGAAGCTATGGCAAGAGAAATACTGTAATAATTACTTGGTTTGTAGCGGCAAAGCCCCGATCGAGTATCAACTCGCCATGTTCAAGGACGATATTGATGACGATGGCCTATAAGTGTTCAAAGCCTTCTATACTGAAGAAGAATATGCAAACGATTGCCGTGTAGTAATGGGGAAGATGAAAAGGTATTGCATCGGCGAAGCAACGAGATTGTTTCAGCAGGAGGGAAAAACTTCCTACCGAAACGCTCGACAACTGTATCGCTGAATAAAAAAGAACCTTGGCAAAGAGCTGGGCAAAGAGTTTTTACACGATACTCTCATCTGCGTTCGATTGGTCTTGGGATAAAACATGAGCAAAGCACAAAGCAGCCACTTAGGATGACAGAGCCCGGTCGTTAAACAAGTGTATCGACTTTCCAGCATCCGAGATGCAAATTTAGGGATCTTAACAATGACGATGGCGGCGTCGAGGACAACGTCTTGTAAAATTGAATTTGTCCAGGATGCCTATGGCTCTCAAACCTCGCTCAGGCTAAATATGTAATGACAGCGTTCAATGCTAAATGGAAATACGAAAAATTAGCAGTTCAATTCGACTCATCGTTCGCGTTCACGGTCATTTTGCGTTGTTGTTTTGCAGAGGACAGCTATGAAATGTTTAAAGGTTTACTTAACACACTTGTACAGCCTTTCTTTTTCTCATTAAGCCTTTTGTTTGGTGGTGCTCATTGACGTCGTGGTTTGCTCCAGACTCCATCCACGTGACGCCGGAGGAATTTATAAACGCATACAGCTTTATTTCTACGGTTAGGCCTACGGTCCAAAGTAATCCGTCACGAAAACGGAGCTTTTCGAAAACGCTCTTCAAATCGGAGGAATTTGAAAACGCCGGCTTTGAGTTTTCGTGTAGACGGAAAACATTTTAAAACGGACCTTTTCGAACACGGTAGGTCAAGAGAACCACGTCAGTGATTTCCCTGGCCGAGATTTCCTCAAACAAAAGTATAAAACGACCGGTGATTGTTGCGTTTTTAAATTGCTCCGGTGTAGTGTCAAGCACTATCAAGGCTTTTAATCTCTTCATAATCCCAGCTTCATCCGTTTTTCAATTAGCCTGTATTAATCCCAGTGATGTTTAGAATCTCTTCAAAATGATGATGTCCTGTCCCGCGTCACGCGGCTAATTTGGTCTCAATCACGCTGCTAATTTTGGGGCGACCACGGGTCACGCAAAAACCCTTTGCGACCCTCTTAGAACAACAACAAAAACAACAATCTTTATCTGTACTCTCTCTTGCCTTATAACTATTACAGAAAATACAGATAATAAACTTAGAGTACTGGCTGACTGGAGTAGTCATAGGGGCTAGCGGAACCAAGCAGCCAGTTGACATCAGCGTTAACTAAATAAAAAAATTAAATGAAAAGTAATTACGGGTCAGCAAGATAGCAACAAAAGCACACATAAAAAGAAAGGAAAAGAGTCTCTGATTGGTTAATTACGGAAATCTGTTGTATTGGATTTTCGCGCGCAAAAGACAGCCATTCTAAGATCGACACTCTACTAGACTACGAGTAGTCTCTCTTTCGCTTAGTCCGTCGTGCGTGACGCGAA
This sequence comes from Orbicella faveolata, assembly GCF_042242905.1. Classification (NCBI taxonomy): domain Eukaryota; kingdom Metazoa; phylum Cnidaria; class Anthozoa; order Scleractinia; family Merulinidae; genus Orbicella; species Orbicella faveolata. The sequence goes on from NW_028301553.1 coordinate 6,951,317, forward strand.
AGAAAACTGCAAAAACAAAAAACAAAAAAATGACCGCGCGAAATCCTGCATTATCATGCATGGCACGTCATTCGGGTTAAATCTTGGATGTCTCTCTCGCAGGCCGAAAGTGTTAGTCCAAAAATTATTAAGGAGATACGTTTGTCAGTCTACGCTGAGGATAAAACGAAATATAATGTTTATTTCTGCAGAGGTTATTCAGTATTTGTAGCTAAACGATCAATAACTCTGAGGTATCTGTTGGATGATACTTGTCCTTGAATTTTTCGTACAACTCTGTAAGATCTTCTATGTATCGCGAGTGGAGTTTGTCGATTTCTTCTTGGCTTGGATTAGCAACTTTGCGCACAGGAATAGGTGATCCCACTGTCAAAGTAAGATAGAACAAAAAAACAACAATATCCGATAAATGATGCCCTGTAAGGGAGTTTACAGAAAACGGGATATTTCAGAAAAATAATCAATATGGAATATTTAGAACAGATATGCCGGAATATCAAGGAGAAAAAATATAAATAATCCTGCTCTTCTGAAGAGCTTGGCCATCAGTATCTCCCTTTTTTCGAATCTCGAGCATGATCTCAGAACTCTGCCGAAAGCGTTAACAATAGTTTATTTACAGATGACTAAAGCGTACGTATGAGGAATTGTGTGGAGCGATCTATAGGAGTTTGTATGGATTTGAAATTCGATCGAAAACACGAAGTCTAGCCTGTTCACAGACCCTCTATTTTGAGCCCGTCGAGATCGCAAGCTTAGCTTAGTTCATCCAAGCACGGACGCACGGTCCTATAGAGCTGCATAAAAACTCGGATAGTTTTGGCTTTAATTGGTCACTACCCCTATGCTAATAGGTCAGTGAATTCCCGGGAGGAAACTCCCTTATGAAAAGGACTGGGGTCCATGCTCGTCGAAAATTTTGAAAAGAACCCCTAACAGGTACCGAGGTTCTATTTTGTGGGTGTGGCTTAACATTTTCTTCACCCCTAAGAGGTAGCAATCCTAAAACAACACATTATCTCCTGTCATATTTTTTTCGGCTCAATACCTGTAAAAGGTGCCACAACAGCTCTCGCTGTGGACCTGCTGACGATGAGCACCCTAAGAGGTACCAAAACGCTTTTTTAACCCCCAAAAGGTAAGACGAGCACCCTAAGAGGTACCAAAACGCTTTTTTAACCCCCAAAAGGTAAGACGAGCACCCCCCGTCCTTTTTATATAGAAGTTCCCACCGGCATGAACAACCTCGTTCCCAGGATCTCTCATCTTACCGCCCCCTGGAGGGCAGTAAGATGAGAGATCCTGGGCACGAGGTTGCGGGATGAAATTGTGGAACTTGAGATCTGGAGGATAGATGGCACGAGTTTATATGCAATTTAGCTTGAAATCTGAAAACGAACCTTTGAAGGAAAGGCCGGGGAATCGCAAAACTTGGAAAGGATAACATAACAAAGCTCGCTTTTATGGCATGGGCTCCTGGCTTTAATGAAAAATTAAGGTTGTACACCGTTGCCGGGAATAAAAATCAGCCAGGAATGTAATGGCACACGTGGAACGCTCGACCTACCTACAACGTGGATCGGAGATCGTCTCGGCAGCATACAAGCTCCCCAACAATAACAAAATCCACTCTGGGTTTTGGATCGAAGCCAGCGCTGAAATCGTGAAAATCGAGAGTAGTAACCGCCACCAAAAATATGAAACAGATAGTTCTGTCCAAAGGCAAAAACAGGAACAAGTTCACATCTGCAAAGAACAGAAAAGCGCAGTGTGTAAATCACGTCAAAAAGCTGTTTAGAGGAAGTTAGCTGTTTAGGAGAAGGCGTTATACGAGACTGCTTAGATTGCCCTTTGATTGTAAATAGGCGTGGAAAAGCTGAGAAATAAGTGCATTTACTTAAGTCGCAGCAAATTTAAAGTTTGTTTCAGAACAGTTAACAAACATTTGCGCGCACAAGATGGCAAAGCTTTACAATGATGCATTAAGACCTTATATGCGCCCCATGCCACAACGAGAACGGATGATGTAAAGCGCATCTGATTTTCGGTCGAATCTCAGACAATTCTCTCGCCACAAAATCTCATACAAACCCAGTCTCTAACGCCAGTTTAATAAATCCCTTGCGACGTTTTAGTGTCAGCACGTAGCTATCAAAGCGAGTGTCGAGTATCTCTGCTGCTCCGCCCACAACGATGACAACAGAGTGCCCCGCCCCTTTTTGTGTCAGCGTGTATTCCAAGCTTGGACGTGTCACGTCAATCACACCCAGGCTCATGAGAACGTCACGGTACAGCCAAGCCGTCAAAAGACCTGTGAAGGTAACAACCACTGTGTAATTATTGCAATGGTAGTTCCTTTTACTCTGTTTAATCAGATTAACCTACAGGAGGAAGACCCATGCATGCGTTTCCCGTTTCTACTTTTGTCTTTTTTACATTTGCACTCTTCAATTTGACGAAAAATTATCAACTTCTATCAATATCGGGCAATACAGAAAAATCTTCTCCCTCAAATGAATTTGGAAATACAAAAATACCATTAAACTACTTCTACGACCTCACCGAACCACAGGGGGGGATGGGCTCCTAACACTATTTCTTTATACACTACCGCTGCCGCCAATGCTGCTACTGCTACTGCTACTGCTACTGCTACTGCTACTGCTACTGCTACTGCTACTGCTACTGCTACTGCTACTGCTACTGCTACTGCTGCTGCTACTGCTACTGCCACTGACTGTTACTGTCACTTATTCTGTTACTGCCACTGCCAATGAATACTGCTGCCATTGGCACCACTGAATGCTGCTGCTACCACTTTTACTGCTACCGGTACTGCTACTGACACTGCCACGGCCACCGCTGCTACTACCACTGCTGCCACTGGCCGCTTCTGCCTCTGCCACTAAATGCTGCTGCTACTACGTTTGCCGCTACAGGTACTACTGCTGCCACTGCCACTGCCACTTCTACTGCCCCTACTGCTGGTCTCTACTATTGCCACTGCCACTGCTACTACTGACTTCTTTTGTCAATGCCATTGCTACTACTCTGCTACTGCTACAGCCGATTCTAATGCTACATGTCATGCCAATCCGATCCATGATCCATTTACTCGAACACCAGTATGCCAATACCGATTTTACTTCGTAATCGTATCTATAACTAAATTCTCGATCGTGATTGGTTCTCCGCGCGCCTATTTGTCACGTAATCGGTGCTCGCCATTCGCACGTCAATTACGCGCGCTTTAATGGCTTTTTCTATAGTTTTTAAAACATACATAGAAAGCGCTATCGACTTTTTCGCTGAAACGAAGCTCTCAAAATACTTTTTTTTAATTTAGAGATTTGTTATAGATACGATTAATTAGTAACTGGACCTCGTGACAGCCTGAATATGCGACAAAGGTCGACTTGTGGCAAGTCTATTCAGGGAGTGATCTTGCTCGTAATTTCAAATCGGTCTGGCGCTCGTCCGATTTTAAAGTAACTCCCGCGAATACTGCCTGAATAATATTCATGCGACACGAGGTCCAATTACTATTACAAATCAGTTCTTTATGGTAATGATTTCATACAAATGAAAGAATAAAGCAATAAAATTCATAGAATATAAGAAATAATGTAGTACCTACAACAACGATGTTTTTTCGATAACACTAGGAGGGAATGTTAAATTCGACAAGTAGGGACAAATATATTCTAAATATAATAATTCAAATGAAGAAATTTTAAATTTATAATGACCGCGAGAAAGCATTTTAAAGAATATCGCAAATATCGTGAGCGCTGCTAGTTTTCTCACTTGAGTGAACTGACAGATGCGGTATAATCCCAGGGAACTTTTCACTAAATCCACAAGCCTCTGTATTCAACGCCATTGATACTCCCTCGGTAAATATACCATGGGGATGATAGCCTAAGATGTAGTTCTTCTGAGGATCAAGTTCGCTCGTCTTGACGAGAGTGATCGGGAAATAATCACTTATGTACTTGAAAACAGAAAGCCGCCTTGTGAAGTTCCTTAGAAGGTCTCTTCCCCCTCGTTGGGGACTTTTCCACTCCACAAGATACATCCATGATAAATACAAAAGTACAAACGGCCACAGAGGTGTGTAAAAGAACAACAAGAATAGCGTGACCAGGCCGAGAAGATGCATTCCTCCTAAGAAACCCACCACGTACAGAAGCGTGACACTGGCTGTTTGCAGAATGTAGTTAACAAACGACATGTCTGCGATTTTGAACGAGAAACAGCGATCGATAAATACAGTGTATTTACTTTTCTCTGTCGTGTATGATTTTCATAAAAGCGGAAAACTGGTTACGTCATGTGTACGTCATTCGCACAAGTCACAGTGCTAAGAACAGCTGTAACATGGGAAAGTGGCATCAGTGGAATCACAGAACCATAGCTAAGTTTTGCTCTTCAAGAAGATGTAGTTAACGTCTTTAATTTCATCGACTTTTTCATAACTTTCTCCATGCTACTGGTCAGTAAAGCCAGTCTCGGGTCGTCACGCAACGTTTTTCGTTTCGTGATATTAACATCTGGACTTCAGTTTTTATTTTCAGCGGAGTTCCCCATGGCAGCTGGAGGACAAGGAAGGGTGTTTCTACCGCACGGGCGTAGATTGAGGGTGACTTCCTCTCGGGTTCCTAAACGAAGAAACAGTATGTCAACTAAATATGACTTAAAATTAAAACTAAAAGTCTTGTAACTATTTTATGACGAAAAAGAATTACGTAAATTTGCCCTCACTGGGAGTCGAACCCGGGCCACTATGCCCTTACTTACCACTGTACCACCGAGCTGCTAGCTGCCGGAAAATCGAAAATTTAAACTACATATAATGAACAGTAATATAAATTAATATAGAGTTACCCTAACATACAAATGAAAGCTAACCGCAAGCAAATGGAGTGACACTAACCGCAAACAAAATGGAGTGACGCTAACCGCAAGCAAAATGGAGTGACACTAGCCGCAAGCAAACCTAACCGTGCTAACTGCAAGCAAGCAAGGTAAACATGTACAGCGGTTTATTAACACGTCTACCTTGTATAAGCAACATCCAGGCGTCCAACCCCATACTCCGCCCGGGCGTTATATTTTTCCGACCAAACAGTACAAAAACTAAATCGTAAATACTCTTTTTCTTTGGCCATCGTAGCCTAACAAGGAATAGCATGCAAACTGCGGAGATAAACATGATAAAAATACACGTTGTTGGAAAACAATAATCATACCTTTTTACTTGACGTTTCATATGTTTCAACATAAATCTTAGGGAGTGACCACTGAAAGTAGAAGTAGTCATTATAATACATCAAATATTTCCGCGATTGGCCAAAACGCGTCACATGACTGAATATTCCCCAGCTAAAACTGGGGAATATCCGAATGAAATTCCTCAATTTTCAAAATCGCCGGTGTTGCGAAAAATATTTGAAGGATAATAAATACAATGGTCGCACACAATAGCCTCCATTTGAAGCGAAAATATGCTCGGATATTTGTTCTTAGGACCGAATTACACGGTACGACTTCGTCTTATAACACAAGCTTACGACGGGCCTACGACGTGACCAAGGACCATTTACACGCGCACGACATTTTTACTTACTAAATTAAATATGCAAAAGTTTGCATCGGGATTTTCAGAGCGAAAGTTCTAAACAGATATTTTAGCTGTCCTGTACTTTAAAAAAAAAACTTTATAACGAGATATTTTTCGCTTTAATCCGTTCAATACTTTTCGAGAAACGGCTTCATGTGACTCAGTCAACAACAACTCCGTCCGCCATTTTGACGCAAGAAATTTGTCACAAAAAACGTCATTTTCTATCGATTGCGGCTACGATTGTCGTAGCATTTTAAAACATGTTTTAAAATCTACCACATTTTTTTGACGTACACAACAGTCGTAAGCGAGTTGTAGGTTTGATTTTTGAGTTGCAGGTTTGATTGGGAAAGTAAATGTGAGGGATTAAAGAGATGTAGGCTGTGTATATAGGTATATGTTGGGAATTAATACGATGAAAGCTGTGTAGGTATATGTAGGCGATTGATGAGATGTATTGCTGTGTAGGTATACGAGGGAAATTAATGAGATGGAGGTTGTGTAGGTATATGTAGGGGATTAATGAGATGTAGATTGTGTAGGTATATGTAGGGATTAATGAGATCTAGGCTGTGTAGGTATGTGAGGGGGATTAATGAGATGTAGGCTGTGCAGGTATATGAGGGGGATTGATGAGATGTAGGCTGTGTAGGTATATGTTGGGAATTAATACGATGAAAGCTGTGTAGGTATATGTAGGCGATTGATGAGATGTATTGCTGTGTAGGTATACGAGGGAGATTAATGAGATGGAGGTTGTGTAGGTATATGTAGGGGATTAATGAGATGTAGATTGTGTAGGTATATATTGGGGATTAATGAGATGTAGGCTGTGTAGGTATATGTAGGGATTAATGAGATCTAGGCTGTGTAGGTATGTGAGGGGGATTAATGAGATGTAGGCTGTGCAGGTATATGAGGGGGATCAATGAGATGTAGGCTGTGTAGGTATATGTTGGGAATTAATACGATGAAAGCTGCGTAGGTATATATGCTTTTTTCATGGGTGATACAGTGTGGATAAAGCCAGGGTTACTTTCTGGAAAAAAAAAACAACAAAACAAAACAAAAAAAAAACAGAAGTAATTTGTTAGAATACAATGAGGAATATTTCATACAGAAATTGAATGTAACTTCAGTTGTTCATAAAAGATTTAAACAATCTGTATCATAGGAACACTCAGGCAATCAGAACAATAAACTTACTTTATATTGCCTGGCATTTCTTCAATAGCAAAGTATGGAATTATAGGTAAGTTGTTAGAAGGTTTAGTAAGTGAAGTATAGAACAAATAATTTACCTTTGCGTTCTGAAGGGCTTGAAGACATTTTTGCCTGTGAAAGAAAATCATAATGTAATGTAACTTGCAGTTTAAACTTTTGTTTTTCTTTGTATACATGTACCTTTTGCCATGTTACATACATGCTGGTAAAGAATTGTTTAATTGCCTAGAGATTTTGTATTTTACAATGTAGGAAAACTCATCAGAGTAACAATCAATTAGATTATTCCTATTGTTGTTATTGCTATTATTATACACCAAAAAATAAATATACTACAGAAATTTATGCGTATAAGTGAATAGTACATTGAGGACATTTTTTTGTTGTTGGTTAAAGTGATTTTGATGCAGGAATTTCCATTCAATATTTTGGTGGGTTAAAAGAACACAAAACTAATGGAAATTATTTTCTCATTAAAAGTGATTCTGTATCCTCTGCTAATTTACCCAAGCGGTTTTCTTCCTTTAGCCTGAATTGAAATTGAGAAGATTTCTTAATACTTGTTAGCCGCTCAAATGTCATAGGTTCGATTATAGAAGAGTGAAGTGATCTAACTCTACTTATTGCAACATATGTAATTCCTGCCGCTTTTTCACTTGGTCCAATATCAATCCATGCTTTTGATAGAGTAAGTCCTTGGCTTTTATGTATTGTTATTGCCCATGCAAGCTTTAATGGTATTTGCTGTCGTTCATGAATATTAGTGTCAAGTGACTGATAAGTAACAGTAATAGGAGGAATTGGAACACATTTAGGCAAAGTCGCAATAAATGATGGTCCTGTGTAATAGTCAAACTGAACTATTATTGCTATAGGTAGGTTTGGCGGTGAATGGTTGTCTGCATAAACAATATCTATTACTTTTCCTGTAGCACCATTACAAAGCCCAACCTCTGACCACAAATTCATAGTTAGCATCACATAAGCTTCTCTGGCTAGAAACAAGGTAGGAACTAATCCGCGCATTTCTTCAGGAGAAAGAGCCTTTGCAATGGAAGAGGAATGACGAGCTTCGATTTTGGCTATTGGTTTATGAAGCTTTAATAATTGATCATAATTAAAAGCAGCAACTTGATCATTGCCATATAATTGGGTTGCCATTAGATTGGGTACCGCTGATGGCTGTTGAGTAAGAAGAAGTTGCCAGTCTTCTGTAGTTGAATCTCCAGTTCTGAGACGCTTTAATAAATCTTTAAAAGAAACCTGTTCTGGGTTTGAACCTTGTACTCTTTGATTTTGAGTTAATTTTACAACTTTGTCAAACATCAAATATGCAAGATGGCCTTGTTCACCTAGAACCCCTGATGGCTTTGCATGATACAAAGGTTTGTCTGCGATAGGTGGTAATTGTGCAGGGTCTCCTATTAAAATAATTGATACATGTCCAAAAACTTCCTCCTGTTGTCCAGTTGCCTGCCTACAGCGTTTATCAATCCAGCCAAGCAATGTTTGACCAATCATAGAGTACTGTACGGGTCCGCAAATGATCCCAGGACCGCAAATGATCCCGGACCGCAAATGATCCGACCGTGAGCGACTCGTGAGCGACTACTGCGCCTGCTAGCTACACTCATTTGGCCAGGGGGAAGAAATACAAGATGGTGGTGTAAGGGTGTATGGGGTTATGTGAATGTCGTGTCTTATAATGTAGGTATTAAACAAAAGGAAAACTCGCTCGAATCCAATATTTTGTGACAAAGGTCCAGATGTTAAGATAGGAAACGTTTGAGGATTAAATCGCAACTGTTCTGATCTGATTTTGTTCGGGATCGTTAAATCTGTTAAATCGCAAGTGTTCCGTAATGTGTTTGTCGATCGATCGCATCTTTTGCTCGGGTTCTAGCATCGTTAAATTTATGTTTGCCACAAATTTCAGGGTGGTCCATTTAGGGTAGTCCATGGGTAGTCCATTCAAGTAGTCCATGGACCAGGTCCATCGGGGTAGTCCATGGACTAGGGGTCAGCGAAATGTACCGACCCGCGCAACCCTTGGCCTTGCTTGGTCATGAAGCTGAACTTCATAACTATAGCTTGGAATTTTGGCTTCTTAGAATTCTCAAGTAGTCATTTCCGAGGAATTAAAGCCAAAATACGACCAAGGAAAAATTACAAAATAAATTTGTTCAAATTTCCAGTGCTACACACTAGGTGTTTTACAGAGTGATGAAGCGTTGTAGGCTTGTGGGTCTACTCAGGTGACAGCGTCTTCCTTAATAGTTGCTTCATGGTTACATTTTAGTTTAAAACTTTAGACGAGTGGCGTTAATGGCTGATAAGATGTGAGTTAACTATAACACCGACACATCTATGTTTAACAAAGGAGGATATGTAGTGTATGTTGCACTGATCATAATTTTACTGAGAATTGCAAAGAAATGCAAGCCAACGCGTGTTTTGATGATTGAGTGGTGATATTCATAGCATCGTAGTTAGCAACAAAATTTAGTCGAAAGTACGAAAAAAAAAAGCAAGTTGTAAGCCATTATAATTATAAGATGGCTTTAATAAAAACATCGGTATTCACGTACGCCAATTCCCTATCCACACCATCCAACCATCCATGCCATTCGTTATTTTTTACTGGGGATCATTTGCGGTCCTTATCGGGGATCATTTCCGGTCCAATTTGGGGATCATTTGCGGTCCGGGATCATTTGCGGACCCGTACAGTACTCGTCGATAAGTATGTATTTAATGTCATGTAGTTTATCTTGTAATCTTACTAGGGTTTGGCCTTTGAGATCTGTGTTGCCCCTGGGGCCAACAGGTAAGCTCAGAAGTGAGTGAATGGTTATACCATTTACATTGAATGAAGCTTTTCCAGTAGTTGCTGTCACAGTACAATTATTTTGCAGACGGTTTCTTAATGCATTGATAAGGTAACTTTTGCCTGTTCCAGCAAAGCCATTTATTATCAAATGCAAAGGTGACTGAGGGTCCGGGTTGTTGAAATGGTCTCACTATATTGTATGCAAGTGACTGCATGCTACTAAAAGTATTTATATCTACATTGAAGTTTTGTTCTTGACTTTCATAAAACTGTCTTTTGGATTTTATCCAAGAACTCATTTCTAACAGTTGCTGTGGGGTGTATGAATAACTGTAGCTGTGCCAGTCATTTTCTGATGAGGCTTCAAAATTGTTTGTATAAGTTAAGTTAATGAAGTCTGCTAAAACCATCCATTCTTCGCGTTGCTGTTCTGGTTGTACACAATTTTCACTTTGCTGAATATCAGAGAGAGACTGTATGTCTTCCAGCTTTCCATGCCAATTAGGCACGTGTTTTTTTGCAAAATTTGCTTCCAAGAAACTTTTCCACTGTAAAATAAATACATCATCGCTGCTTGCTTGGTTTTCCTATGCATCATCCTGTTTGTTTTTCCAAGGTTTATATCTTAGCAATTGGCACTTACAGTGTAAGCCAAAATTTGTACTTTTTGGATTTGATGAATACGTGGGGAAAACTCTTGGTACTACATTGTTTAGTTGATCTACTAATTTTCCATTGACAAGTTTGTATTTTATTGCAAACTGAAGAAAATTTTAAATTACGCAAGTTACATTTTACAGTGCCTTGATATTTTTCACGTTGAGCATACACATCAAGCAAACTGTCTGTTCTTGCTCTATCATCAGGTTTTTTTGTTACATTAAGCCTTCGCGAACCATTTAAGTTCATAGGGATTACATTAAAGGACGAGCTTACAAGGTTTAAGGAAAGTAAATGATGCATTGCTTCTTGTGCAGAAAAATCTTGCTGGCCAAGTGTTTTCATCACAGTTTTCTTAATTATGGATGCAGCATTGGCATTTATTTGTGAATTATGCACAATATTACCGAATGCTTGCTTAAGAAGATGCGATCTGGATTCAGTTTTTGCTGCATACTTTGCCAAGTACTTCACACATGCATGGTAATCTATAACTACTTGAATGTCACAATTTGCACGCCAGCCTTGAAGTTAAAGGCGCTGGTGGTTGTTAACTCTGTGATCATTTCTTTTTGTAATTACCTGAACTCTGTATTTTGATGTGTTGTCTTTTGAATGAATGCTCAAAATGCAATGATGTTTTTTCGCAAGTCTCGAATGGAAAGTTAAATCGACATTTTGGTTCTGTTTCATTGTTCTTTTTTCGCAAACAATAACTTGTACTACATCGAGTGTGTCTTTGAACCATATTCAACAAATTAACATAGTCAGTGTCAGAGTGTTTGATATTTTTGTGGTATTCTTGACAAGGATGAATAGAAGGTTTTATCCACAGGCCATTATCTGGAGGATTTGGGTTACAGGTGGACAATAACGAATCAACATATTGACAGATCTTCTCAGCAGCTATTCTCCCCTCACTCACTAATGTACTGGTAGCATTATCTTCACTATTTTCTGCCAAATAACCACTAAGTGCAGTTTCACTTAACTTGCATAGGCCTGGATCATTGCTGAGTTTGGCAACACCATGGCAATGAATGCTCCCTCTAGACTGATACTCAAATCTGTACCAGTGCCATTTTGCATCAAGTGAATCATATAGCCAGTGCTTGATAAATTGTTTCAAGCGTTCAGTAAACAACCAATCAACAATGTGAGGATTGTAATAACATTTTGACGTCTCGTTTCAGATAAGCTGTTTCCTTCATCTGTTTTGTTTCCAATAAGAGAATGTAATTCTGGCCAATGCATATATCTGCTGCAAATGTGAAAAAGAATGTGGGAAGTCCAGCATGTTGAATGATTACTTTAAAATCCTCTTTTGCTTTGTACCAATAAGCATCTGGCCCACTTATGTTAGTAATGTAACGGGACAGCTTTGTCATCAAAAGGTTTGCATTATCATTGTCAACCATTTTTCTTATTTCTTCCAAAGTCAGGTGTTGTTCTCCAGGATTTTGTTTTAAAAATATTCCGGTTTGTTGTAGGATTTGTTTACGCTGATTCACGTTTAAAGCCCAATATGAAAACCTCGGAGGATTTGCAAACCGGTAAATCCATTTATTGCCCTTTTTCTCTGCAAATTTAATAAGGTGTTTTATCTTTTCTTTCAGAATTATATTTTTTAAAATTGCAGGATTTGTTGGATCTCCTTTACCATCAGAAAACAATGTTGGAAATGCCATTGTGGCTAAAAAGGGAGTGACATACTCATTTAAAGGGCTATTACCCAAATTTGGCCTGTTCATATGTCCCTGCGAAACATTCTGACGAATGAAATCAATTTCTTGTTGCTGGGTGTCATTAACAGGTAGCAACCTGGAAGAATCTGTATTACTGTTATAAACAACATCATCTTCATTAGAAACAGGACCAACATCTGGTCTGGAAGTTGCGTTATCCTCTAATGAAGTCTCATCTGTTTCTATAGAAAGAATTTCATTGGGAACATCATTCTCTGGTAAAGAATTTAATGCGTGATAATTTAATTCAATGTGTGAATAATGTGGATTATTTTTAAAAAGCCAGTGAATTGCACCTGAAACCACTTGTCTTCTCACCGAAAGGCTGTTAACAAAATTTCCTTTTCCTTTAACTTTAACAAGAATTATTGATAAATCTTTAGGGTATCTTGGAAGTAAATGTGCCAATTCACTGACATCTTGAGGAAGATTTATTGTATGTGCTGAATATCCTCTTTGTCCTCCTGGTTTAATATAAATATGCATTATAGGAAGAGCTTTAGCAATAAGCATTTCTTCTATTTGCGTTAAACCAGAAAGTTCACTGGGTACTGGTGAGGGTATCATTAAGTTTTCCTTGGAGAATTTTTTTGGTGACTCCTTTTCCCTTGAGCACCTAGAACACTTATAATTTTGCAGACATTTTGGTGCCACTCTCAATGGCCATGCTTCAAAACAAATTTTGCTTTGGTAAATGGCATAATTATTGGAATTATGGAATTTAGTTATATATTTTCTTTTGCCCAGCTCTGTTTGTGAATATCTCCATTTTTTTCTGTATCAAAATTTAGTAAGTATTGTTTTTGTGTAATGGTACAGTTACCCACTGGCTGATTATTACATGCCTTTTTAACAATATTTTTCAGGACTTTGTTCTTGTTTCCTTTTTCTCTGCCTATTACCTCGCCTGTTTTGAAGTCTCTTTTGATGTTGCTCGTGTGATTCTGATAATTTTAATTTAAGATATTTCAAGGCATTCTTGTTAATAGCATGCGGTACTGTAAAAACATAATGCAAGTCTTCTATGTAACCAACAAACAATACTCTTTGGTTTTTATTAGCAGGAGGTGGAGTTATTGTAGTGCCTTCTGGGCAAGAAAGCCTTGATTCAATGATATGAATTACACAATTAAGTTGATTGGCTACAGCTTGTATGATAATGTTGTCACACCATGTGCCTGGTGTTGCCATTCTTTTCAAGTAACTTTTCGATGAAACCTCGGATATACTCTCGACAAACAACTCAGCATGTTGTTCTAAATAGCTAACACCAGCTTGCCTTACGGCAATATGAAATTCAGAAGTGCCATAATACTGATGTGAAATTGCTCTGAAAAAGCAGTCACCAGAACCACCAACATCCAAAGCCTGCAAGCCTTTATTACATAGTCTATTAATCATTCGGTCATATGACCTGTTTTCAGCACTTGTACTTGAAGCATTTGTATCCAATTGAGATGAGTGTCTATTGTCTGGATTCATACCACCAGAAAGTGTTGTAAAAAGTACAAGCCTGGAAGATTTTTTCAATGAAGGCTTTGAATTATTACACCTTAATTTTTGAAATATTCTGTTATGAGCTGGAACATTTTTTGCATTTAGCTTTGAACCAAAGTAATAATAGTGAAAACAACTTTCATAGCAGTGTCTTAGAAACCAAGTTTTAAATGTTTTGCAGAAGTAGTTAAAACCGGATGAGCTAGGACAATTTTTTTGAAAAATAAGTTTAATTTGTTTTCTCTTCTGTCTGTGTTTTAGAAATTGAAACAATTTCTGTTTAGGTATTCTCGAGGGTTCCCTGTCTCTTTTACCACATCGAACTGATTTGGCAGAACGCCCACGCGAGGGTTCCCCGTCTCTTTTATCACATCGTACTGATTTGGCAGAATGATCACGCATTTTTCAGCTAAATCAAACACTTCTGTACCTTTACAGTCGAAGGGTTTGTAGAGGTTTGTTTACATTTGAAATCGCAGCAAGCAAATTAGCTAAACTTTGGCTGGCTTCAACGAATGACCTGGACTTACATGATTCGCGACAGCTTCGCTGTGCTCGGTAAGATTTTTACGAAACACCTGGGCTTACACGTGATGGACTGATACACCGTATTTGCTGTGTTTACACCGTGAAAGCTCCGTGTTTTATGCAAGGCTTGTATCAATACAGTTGACTTGTTTCGTGGTGAACAAAATGGTTCAGTGGTATAATTGTAGTAAAACTGTGCCAAAATTTCAAAAACAAACTGGTTCTATATTGTACACGCACGATGAAATGAAAAGCTTCTATTCGCCTTGTACGTGAAAGAAGTCACTGAAGGACGATGCTATTGAAATATACCTTCTTATACGTTAAGATGATGTTTATAACTAAAAAACCTTAAACAAAAGTCACTATATATTGTATATAAGCGGTGGTAAAGATTATTCTCATTAAATCCCCTGATGTGTGGGCAACCACGAAACAGGCTTGTAGGGACGAACTTGTAGTTTATTTGTGTTTTTCCTCCCACATTATATACTTCGCTCTACTCTGATGTATTGAGCACAGTTTATCTATCTATCTATCTATCTATCTGTCTGTCTGTCTGTCTGGTTGTCTGTCTGTCTGTCTGTCTGTCTATCTATCTATATATATATCTATCTATCTATCTATCTATCTATATATTGTTTTTTTCTACACGTAGTATTTATGATTTAGCGCAATTTTCGACGCAATTTCAAACATTGGCTTAACGCGTAACGGTTGATGTCATTACGCAATTACCAAGAGCATGTCACGTAAATTGTATACAAAGTCTTTACCACCTGGGCCTTCATAGTGCCTCTCACTACCCCGGCAAGGAGTATAAACGGGTACCATTCAGTTTTTTACGGACTTGAAGTTGATACAGGTACACACAGAGACCCAGTGGGCTAATGGTTGGCTGAGAGGGACCAGTAATCTGAAGGAGTATATTGCATGACGGGAAGAAACGTTAGGCGAGATAGCCCAAAGGGGCCTTTTGATTTTGTTTTGTTGTTATTCTCCCTGAGAGTCAAAATCAATGTGTTTTAAACAGCGGGGAAATGAAGGGTTGCACATATCATTTAGAAAATTCTTGTATTTAACATCTAGACACGTTTCACGTAACTCCAGCATGGGGAGTAAAGGCTCTTTATTACCCATGATTCTGGTATCAGAGTATTAATTAAAGGATTCTAAATTTTTCATTGGCATACGTCATTAAGGTTTCTGTCTCAAATATAATTGAACTAAATCGAAATGGATGTAACTTGTAAGCACTTCTTTGACATAAAACAACCGGTTCTATGGGCATTGCTATGTAAAAATCTCTACCACAGCTGACTCGTCCCCAGTCGTCTTCATTCAACACGCGGCAGGGCGCAAGGTGAGGAAGGGGTGATCTCACCCTGCACTCCCGCCTCGCCCCGTTACACGCTCTGCATGAAGTTGTATGGAAACGACTGGGAACGAATCAGCTACCACAGTACCGGTAAAATAGAGCGTCAGTTTTTCGTCATTACAAAACTACATAAGTTTTCGGCGACATGTTAGCGCTGATCAGATTATGACACACGTGACAATCTTTAAAACAACTTAAGCATTTAAATGGTTTTCAACATCAAGATTTAAAGACACTCACGCAAACTATCGTCTGGAAGCCATACTGTATATTTACAACTGTCATGTTGCTAGCGATAACAACCTTTACACCAATTTACAGCAATTTCACTTAAAGCAGTTCTGTAAAATATAAACTGAAGCATTTACACACTCGCGCGATATACATAGTCAGCAAGATACTGGGTTAGGTTAGCTGCAAGGCCTAATCAGTACATTAAAACCTAAAGCCATTAAACTGAACCATTATTGACCGTTTGTGTATGAGAAAGAGGCAAGTTCAGAATCATCAAGTTGGATCCGCCTAAAAATTCAAATTAGTCAAAGTAGTATTGACTTTAATAGCATCAGAGAGGGAAGCAGCACCAGAATCGCCAATATTGTTCCCAGTCAAATCCAAATTAGTCAATACGGTATTGACTTTAATAGCATCAGAGAGGGAAGCAGCACCAGAAGCACCAATATTGTTCCCACTCAAATGCAAATTAGTCAATACGATATTGACTTTAATAACATCAGAGAGGGAAGCAGCACCAGAAGCACCAATATTGTTCCACCTCAAATCCAAATTAGTCAATACGGTATTGACTTTAATAGAATCAGAGAGGGAAGCAGCACCAGAAGCACCAATATTGTTCCGAGTCAAACCCAAATTAGTCAATACGGTATTGACTTTAGTAGCATCAGAGAGGGAAGCAGCACCAGAAGCACCAATATTGTTCCCCCTCAAATCCAAATTAGTCAATATGGTATTGACGTTAATAGCATCAGAGAGGGAAGCAGCACCAGAAGCACCAATATTGTTCCCACTCAAATGCAAATTAGTCAATACGATATTGACTTTAATAGCATCAGAGAGGGAAGCAGCACCAGAATCACCAATATTGTTACACCTCAAATCCAAATTAGTCAATACGGTATTGACTTTAATAGCATCAGAGAGGGAAGCAGCACCAGAAGCACCAATAAAGTTCTCACTCAAATCCAAATTAGTCAATACGGTATTGACTTTAATAGCATCAGAGAGGGAAGCAGCACCAGAAGCACCAATATTGTACCCACTCAAATTCAAATTAGTCAATACGGTATTGACTTTAATGGCATCAGAGAGGGAAGCAGCACCAGAAGCACCAATAAAGTTCTCACTCAAATTCAAATTAGTCAATACGGTATTGACTTTAATAGCATCAGAGAGGGAAGCAGCACCAGAGGCACCAATATTGTTCCTACTCAAATTCAAATTAGTCAATACAGTATTGACTTTAATAGCATCAGAGAGGGAAGCAGCACCAGAAGCACCAATATTGTTCCTACTCAAATTCAAATTAGTCAATACAGTATTGACTTTAATAGCATCAGAGAGGGAAGCAGCACCAGAAGCACCAATAAAGTTCTCACTCAAATCCAAATTAGTCAATACGGTATTGACTTTAATAGAATCAGAGAGGGAAGCAGCACCAGAATCACCAATATAGTTATCACTCAAATCCAAATTAGTCAATACGGTATTGACTTTAATAGCATCAGAGAGGGAAGCAGCACCAGAAGCACCAATATTGTTCCAGCTCAAATCCAAATTAGTCAATACGGTATTGACTTTAATAGCATCAGAGAGGGAAGCAGCACCAGAAGCACCAATCTCGTTCCCACTCAAATCCAAATTAGTCAATACGGTATTGACTTTAATAGCATCAGAGAGGGAAGCAGCACCAGAATCACCAATATAGTTATCACTCAAATCCAAATTAGTCAATACGGTATTGACTTTAATAGCATCAGAGAGGGAAGCAGAACCAGAAGCACCAATATTGTTCCCAATCAAATCCAAATTAGTCAATACGGTATTGACTTTAATGGCATCAGAGAGGGAAGCAGCACCAGAAGCACCAATATTGTTCCACCTCAAATCCAAATTAGTCAATACGGTATTGACTTTAATAGCATCAGAGAGGGAAGCAGCACCAGAAGCACCAATCTCGTTCCCACTCAAATCCAAATTAGTCAATACGGTATTGACTTTAATAGCATCAGAGAGGGAAGCAGCACCAGAATCACCAATATAGTTATCACTCAAATCCAAATTAGTCAATACGGTATTGACTTTAATAGCATCAGAGAGGGAAGCAGAACCAGAAGCACCAATATTGTTCCCAATCAAATCCAAATTAGTCAATACGGTATTGACTTTAATGGCATCAGAGAGGGAAGCAGCACCAGAAGCACCAATATTGTTCCACCTCAAATCCAAATTAGTCAATACGGTATTGACTTTAATAGCATCAGAAAGTAAACCAGCATCAGAATCCTCCGGAATCGCTATACCCAAATGAGTCAAAGAGGTATTTACAGTAAGAGCCTCACAGAAATACTCAAAGTACAACGGTGCATCAGGTACTGTTTCATCATTTAACCCTAAAGCCGTAATGTGGAGGTGGGCACCAAAAGTATGCAACAATTGCGACTGAAGGTTTTTCTTATGGGTTGCGCACTCCTCTACACAGTCAAACGCGAATTTCAGATTCCTACTTATTTGACTTTCGCCGTTTATGTGTGCGGCGATGCTTTTTACAAGACCCACTGCGGTTTCTTCGCATCGTGAGACAACAATTCCACTCATGAACAAAAACGCTTGGTTCAGTTCATCTAAATATCTCTCATCAGTTACTACTGTGTCACAGTCAACTTCTCCGCTGAGAATCTTCGAAGCGAGATAGAAACCACTGAAGAATTCTTGAAAACTCTTGTGCATAAATCCGTAACGCACACAACGTCTTCTTCGACTACCTAGACTGACTTGGACTGATAAAAATCCGAACTTAGCGAAAAGACTTAAAACAGTCGAACTGCAATCAAGTCTGCTTTCTTCAATATATAGCTGTCCTTCACACAGAGATTTGAACGCCATATGCCCCAGATGTATCAGCTCTTTCTCGTAAACTTTAATCAGGTCGTCGTTGGTACTCGGCAATTGGTTCTTCTCTTCATATCTTCTCAAACCACAGAGTACAATTTCAATATACAATTGAGTCCTGCTCGTCGGAAAAGAACCCTGGAAATCCTCGCAAAGAAGACAAAGTAAAGTGGTGTTCAAAGGATTTGCCATCATTTCACGTAAGTCTTTAGATCCTGACCTAAGTAGTTCTAGGAGTTTGTAAGCCAAAGGTCTGTTGTTTTTAAAATACTTGAAGATGAAGCTTTCTGCATCTTCCGTAGTGAATCCCACAATTTCCCACAGGGTATCACAGAACCGCCTAAATTTCATTCCAACTTCATGTCTAGATGTAAAAACGATGTGACACTTAGAGAACTCTCTACCTTCAACAAGTTTTAAGTACATGGCCAGTTTACTAGGATCATCCACTTCATCTAAACCATCAAGTACTAACAAAACTTTGGACTGATTTTCACGGATGAATTTGAAAATGATTTCTTTGGATTCTTTGTTAATATCTTCGGGGAGAATTTGTTCTTCGATAGCCTCCCAGATGTTAGTTTCGATATCATGACATCTAAGCAGTAGGAGCAATTCGATTTCTGGAAAAGACTCGTCCCATTCTTCCTGTCCATTTGCCCAGTCATACGCCAGCTTTTGACAGTAAGTTGTCTTTCCCATGCCAGGATCTCCTTCAACAAAACAGTCCGTGGCTTCTGACATCCTTCATGGGCTTTGAAGATAGCTGTCATGTTGGTGATTTCTTTAGTCAGTGTTCCTCTTGCTTTTTCTTTGTTCAAAAACCTGAGCCTGATGAAAATCTCATCCAGATGAAAGCTGAAATCTTCACACCAAGGTACTGGCAGGACACTCCCTTCACGAGTTTTGTAGAGCTGGCGGATTCTTTCTATCTCACTTGCTGGATAAGGCATGCCTAGAAAAAGAGAAAACGACAATAAATCAGATAAGAAAATACGCTTTTTATGTTAACCAAGCTAGGAAATATAAATTACTTCGGTTTCACGTGAGAGGCAAAAATTATAATTTGCAATTATGTTTACCATGCATAAGATATCAGGAATGTCTATGATGTCGACTTGCTTGATCTCTTTTCTTGGCACTTGATTAATTAAGGTTTTCCAATTCTATAGGATCATTGTCGTATCGGAATATTCAGGCACTGCGTTCTAACAGCAAAGACCGCTTTCACTTTCAGCACCACTGAAAAGCTACAGTATGACATAAGCGTAACAAACTTACCTGTTGCAATGTACTAAATAAATGTTATGAATAAAATGTTGAGAAAACGTCCTTCTCCAGAAGAATCACAGAAACAAAATTTAAAAGGTATACATTTGAAATTTTCAAAGTTGAGGGAGCCAGAGTAAAAAAGTCGAATATGCCGTTATTAATACTTGGTCAAAAGACAATACTATTCTCCTCTTTCAAAACAGTTGCAAATAACTTGGTGCTGATCAAATTGTGTTTAGTCTTGGAAAAATGCAAGTTAAACTAAGGCAAAACATTTTAAGCCTTTGACTTCGGTGATTTATTTTACCTCAAAACGGAAGTTGGACGCTGCACATAGCTGTATGTAACTGTCCTCCCCAGGGGGATGGAATTGGGCGCTGTTATCGCGAGTAATTGAAGCTGAGCACGCAAAGGGTGAGCACGCAAAAATCTCTCTTGAACGAGGCAATTATTTCAATGTTTTGTTGGAACGTGCGCACATAGGGAAATTTGTTAAAATTTTCTATGAGTTCTGCATGTTCTTTTTGGCTTACTCTTTTTAGTAGTTTTGTTGATATGTACCCTTTTTTCTGCTCTTTGGGAAAGTTTCCGTCCTCACAGCTGGGAAAGTGATTATTTCACGGAATGGCGTCCAAGGCGAGAAAGGCCCTGTTTCCCACCCCCCCCCCCCCCCCCCCATTTTCAGGGCATAAATTCCAAGGATGACTACCTGTATTTCTTTCTTTTCTTTGTTGCACTTTCAAATATTCAATAAAAAGGCATTTATGGAAGAAGAAGAAGTCGCACTGTCTCAGCAGAACGGAATACTGACAAGAGTCGGTTCTGACATGACTATTCCATTTGTAACTATTGTCAAATCAGAACTCACCCACATCTCCAGAAGATTCCGTCGCACTATCCAGCTCATTCATTTTGTCCTTGATGCAGTCCTCGTTCTCTTTCCACTGCATCAGGAGCTCCTTGTAATGTTCCTCGGTGATAGGGTCCGTTTTCGGATGCATGAGTTTGTCCATGGCATCACCATAACCAGCTCCTCCTAATCTCACCAGCGTTTCCCGGATGTTCTCGCAGTAGTTAACAAATACTGCATCACTAACACGGGCTTTGTCTGCATGGTCAAGCACAGTATTCATGAAATACCTAACACGGGCTATGTCAGCCTCGCGACTGGTGTCTGCTGCATGAGGAGGTGCGTCCCAGCCAGCTGTTGGTGGAGTCAACTTACAAACTGTCCTTAACAGAATCATAAGAAGTGTAAGGTCAAAGTCTTTGGATGCCACCGAGAAAGCGCGATCAGGATACAGTTGACCCCATTGCTTTGAAGTGAGGATTCTTTGCTTTCGAAGTGACCGCAGTGTGTGATGATTTTGATAGTCTTTCAAATGTTTCCGAAGATTTTGTGGTAGAATGATTCTGTCAAATGTTTCCCTCAGGACTCCTGAACCCACAGTGACCAGAATCTGACACAACTGAGCATAATTAGATTCTTCTTTCGTGGAGGTTAATTTGGAAGTAGTGCCTACAACAGTTCACATAAAAGCACTTGATGAGTCACCTCTTACAATCTACCTCTCGAGGATGTTATTTAATGCTTTGTTATCATGGTCCTAAAAGCCAGGCAATTCTGAATTTCGGGAAAAGACACTGGAATCATGGCACACGGCCAAAACTGTTGAGGCTAACAATAATTCATGCCCACTCCTGAGACAATATAACATTCGTTTAAACAAACATTAATTTGAGCGCTTTTTGCATTCTTCCGAACGTTCTTTTTACGTGCGTATTTAATTTATGCGAATTACTCTCTATATTCTATACTCTATATTCTATGTGTTCGTTTAACTTGCTCATTTGCTCTACTTGTTTTGAGATTTGCTGAGTAGTCTAATCGGTAAGTACATAAATTTGGTCTTCGTTCTCCGACACTCAATTGAAAACCGCTCTAACTTGTTGGACTCATTATTTGATCCTGACTCTTCTTGCGGCCTCGTGTACCACTAAGCACCAAGAACCTGGGTGAAGTTCATCGTCTTTAAAATTTTCGTTATTGGTATTAATAAAGATAGTAAGCCTCCGTATTATGGAAGCGTCCGTATTATAGACGTATATGAACTGTCTACGAATGTATGAATTCTGGATTTTTGAGTTCAACTTAACTGTCCGTGATATAGATGTTCCCGTAAGAACACGTTGGAGACAGTAGGTGTATAAAAATTTTCGTATACTTACAACATCCTGCAAAGTTACATAACATGATTTATTTATAAATCTGTTGCTGCCGATTCAGATCTGCTATTTACCTGCATGGTCCTCGCCAAGCATCCTCTTGGTGCCCTGGGTACTAGAAGCAGATAAAACTGCAGGAGATTTGTGTTTTCGTCTTTGAGTTGAACATTTAACAAAATTGGTTTGACCTGCACATAGAAAGGTATTTTGAATTAAACAAAAGATTAGCCTGAAAGTTTGCATTTTTAAAAACCATCAGTTCTTCCTGGTATGCCGATTAACACTAATACAATATTAAAAGTTAAATGAACAAGCAAAATTGCTCCTCACTACAGTTTTTTTTAAGAGGTGAAGTCCAAAAATGTAAACATAACGGCTTTACTGAAACATTACACAACTGAAATCAAATCACTCCTACATCGGTCAGTCACCCAACGTTCATACCAGACGAAATACTTGTACTGCTGATATCAAAGATGTCTTATTTGTGGCGACTTGAAAGAAATTTATTAAAACTAAAGCTTAAACCGACTATTTTAAAAAGGTTTTTTTATCATCTGCATCTAAAGTTATCTTCTTGAAACCCTGTTATAATACCATGTCAAAGGAAAGTGAAAATCATGTTTCCTTATAGCTACACTATCACATCGCACCACAGGTGTGATCTGAATTTCGGGTTCAACAAAATTGGGAAAATTCCTGCTATTGAGCTAAAACAGCAAACTAATTGAGAGCCACTTGTTAATTACGTTAAAATCGAGAGAACAAATTTTTTATGTTGGTTTTACTGGCTTATCAAATCCTTGCAACTTACCTCGTCTGAGTTGCAGACTAACGTAGTGTTTCTCGTGGATGTGTCCCAAAACAAGCAGGCTGGTGTTGCCAACAACATGATCTGGATTGATGGTTGAATCACGGTCAAGACTGCTGATTACACGAATAGGAGTTTTGTAGCAGTTTGCTGCGGCACGGAGAACCAAGTGATCGCCCCATGTGCCATCCTTTTCCATGCTTCTCAAGTAATCAGCCCAAGATGGGTATCCATAGACAAAGTTGAACAAATCTGTTCCATCGGTCTTTGAGAGCGAAAAAAGTTTAAAGTTAGTTGAATGTACTAAAAGTAGCTGACACGATATGACAGTCGTCCTGGCCTATACCAAAATAAACGGCGTTTGGTCTTCAATATTCTTAACAATAATTCACGTTTTTACAATCGATGGATATTCAAAACCTAACGCGGTTGTTACTAGATTTATGGAACTATGTTGACACATAGTTTATCTAATAAGGTAACATCTCTCGATTGGGTCAGGGACACAAAGTTCCTACTGATACCAAAGCTTTTGCTGGTTATTTTGCCCGGCAATAACTATGATTACGTACTCGAGAAAGGACTATAATATTTAAATTCCATCATCAGTTACTCGAAGAGATTTCAGAGCCCTGTTTTAGCACACATTCATTCACATCAGAAGACACCTATGGACCGCTTACTTACCAATTTGGGGGAGGTCCTGAGGCATCCGACTAACTTTTTCCGAAGTTCAGTCACCGAAATTTGGATTCCTTTCACGCTTTGCAGTTGCTCTGACAGTGCGTAGAACATACAGTTTCCCGATCCTGGGTTGTCACAAATGCTGAATCCCTTATCTGAAGCAATCTTTTGCAGATTTTCTGTTGCGTCAGATTTCTTGTTGAACTCGTTTGCATCACTCTCCATTTGCTGCAGATCACGAATACTTTTCATAGCTGGAAGCAGTCAAAATTATTGCCGTTATAATATCTTCTATCTAATTGGTTCGCTGAGTAAAAGATCACGCGTTTGTCTGGTTTATATATATAATTTATTACTGCAAGTCACGACTAAATATTGTACTAAACTCAGAAAGAATAGGAAATTGTACGAAATAACAACAAATTAGGATATAGGATTTCAGTGTCGAAAGTAATCAGGCAATTACTGACTTGGGTTTTGGTTTTGGGTTTCCTAGGTTTTCAGATTGGCTGAGTGGTCTAATTGGTAAGTACATTGGTTTGGTGTTTTCGTTTTACGACTCTCATTTAAAAACCGCTCTAACCTATTGGACTCATTATTTGATCCTTACTCTTCTTGAGGTCTCGTATGCCACTAAGCACCAAGACACTAGGTGAAGTGCATCGTCTCCACAATTTTCCATATTAGTACAAATGAAGAGTATGGAAGAGTCCGTATTATAGAGGTAAATGAACTGTCTAAGAATGTATGAATTCTGGAATTTTGGGATCAAATATTAATTGTCCGTAACATAAAGGTGTCCGTAAGAAGAGGTTCGAGTGTATTAAAATTTTCGTAATCTTACAACTTCCTGCAAACCTGGACATAACATGACTTATTTATAAAATTGTTACAGTTCGGAACTGCTATTTACCTGCATGGTCCTCGACAAGCATCCTCTTGGTATCCTGGGCATTAGAAGACGATAAAACTGCAGGAAATTTGCGTTTTCGGCTTTGAGCTGAATCTTTAACAAAATTGGTTTGACCTGCAAACAGAGAGATATTTTAAATTAAACAAAAGAGTAGCCATTTTTGAAAATCAGCAGTTTAGCCTGGTATGCCGATTAACACTAATACAATTAAACGTGTTTCTCCAAGAACTGTTTCTGGGTGAAGTCCAAAAATATCAACATAACGGCTTCACTGAAACATTACAGACCTGAAATCAAAAATCAAACTTTCACCGAATTAGTTTGGTCATACTTTAGACAGCCGGGTCCAGTGTCCAGTTTATCATTCTTAATGTGTGGTGCTACAAAATTTGATTAAAAACGTCTTTTTTTTTCACGTCACAGTCACTATCACTAGTTATAAATTTGTAGATATCCTACAAAAATGCCCTACAAGTACATACCATCAACGAGGGTTAACATTTGGTTAACAAGACCTCGACTTTGTTTAGCCCAGTTGTAATTCCTCTCATAGGAAGAACGTAACAGTTCAGCCTCCTGAAGTCTTGTCTCTCTATCTTTATTCCAAACTTCCTTGATGGCTTCAGCCCATACCAGAGGATTCTCAGAATCAATCACACATGCTGAACCAAACGGTACTTTACCTAGGGCTTCTCCAAATCCTGAGTTCTTGCTAACAAGTACAGGGAGACCAGCTGATAATGCCTCTAGGCCAGTCAAGCCAAATCCCTCTGTTCTGGAAGGCATCAGTACAAGATCTACTTCGCAGAACAATCGTTTCAAATCCTCTCTGCTTTGCAGGAAGCTTCTCACTGTCAGGCGGTGAGCAGGAAGACCACACTCAAGCAGACGCTTTGCTATGTCCTCGTGCTTTCCTTCAGGTGCACCAACGAAAACAAGATGAGCATCATTCAACTCAGCGACGGCTTTGCCAGCCACATCAAAACCTTTTAACTGAAAATCTTCAGCATCTCCGCGGCCAAACACTAAAATGCCGCATCGTTCTCTCTCTTCAGCAGCATGTTCAACATCCACAAATTCATTAAAGACACCAGGGGTAATGTTAAGAATGGTTTCATCTTTCTTACACCAGCGAAGATATCTGCGAAAAGCCTCGCACAACTTCGGCCCAACGCCCACAACGAAGTCAGCCTTTTCGCAAAGTTCCTCTTCTACTTTGTGCTTCTTCTCGCCCGTGGAGATCGGATTTTGGTAGGACTTATACATTCCCAGTTCCTCCGGGTCTGTGTGGACAACTTGAATCCACTTACATTTGTGAGACTTCCTTATTACTTGTGCTTGGTGACCAAGCTTCACGCCATGACCAACGATGACATCAATTTGCAAATGATCTGGCGGAAAGCTAAGCCATTCTAGTTCATCGTACCCAGTCAGTCTTGTTGCCTCGACAATTTCAATGTGGTGATCACGGGCCGTTCTCTTGTCTTCTTCGCTGCATTGTGGAACAAAGAAAGAGATTTCCACCTCAGGACATTTAGCCAACTCTATGGCTAATTCTCTGTTTATGGTGGAGAGTCCGCCTTTAGTTGACCTCCATTCTGATGCCAGTATTGTTACATGTAATTTGCCAGGGGACGGATATAGCTGGCCATGTTCTCGAGATTTCTGTGAAGGTGAAGTCATTGCCACCTGCCGGGAGATCACACTCCTACGAGGAAAAAAGAAGCAGACTTGTAAAAGCCATACCGTGAAGTGTCTACATGTTAAAAACATTGCCCATTTTAGCCTTTGCATCTGATTACTTCAGCCATATGGCGTCAAGCTTCCTTACTGAGCTAAATATAGAGATGAAGTAAACCAAGCTTTTTCAAGACTCAACTGAGACCGATATGACAATTCCACAATTGCTGTTAGACTCACAGTAATGCAGAAATAATTTCCATCTCATTCGCGTTTGGACATCTTAATATTACAATCAAACCTGTATTGAGCGGACCTCTTAAGCGGTCCACTTGAGATTGAACCACCATTTAAAAAGGTTTCCTACAGAACACGTTATATTATAAGTCAGAAGCCACTGTAAGGAATATTATATACTTTTGGGATTACGTCCACAACTATATCGATGTAATCGCGTTAATTTGTTTGTTAAAGGAGGAGTGAAAATTGATCGACAGCCATTCAGATTATGCTGCAGTCTTCAAGTCATAAAACAGGCGAAACAATTTCAAAAAAGAGAACACAACGAACTCTGACATGAGACGGATCAAGCATGCATGGGAGGAAATCTCGGGAGTGTCTAATCAACGCGGGTCGCGGGTAAGCAGCGCGGGTCGCGGGTAGGCAGCGCGGGTCGCGGGTAAGCGGTGCGGATCGCGTGTAAACAGCGCTGGTCACGCAAAAAATAATCATAAGCAAAAAACCTGAAACAAACGTTTTGATAGACCAATAAAGGATGATCTTTGGTAGACCTATCTTCAAAAACATTTGTTAAAACACCTGTTCCTTTGGCCGACTCTTGTGACCCATGTTATGTTTATAAATTAAATGACCGGGGTGGTAATCCTGATAAGCCGTCATTTGTTTTTCAGACCAGTAAGTTTAAAGCAAAATTCGCACCTAGCATGGACAGAACTGAACACCATATCTTGAGTCAAGAATTTTGTTTTTTCGACGGGAAGGTAAAGAGCTGCAAAGGTTTGGTTTCACTGACTGCTAGCGTCTATCATTCTCTAATCAGAAGACTTGTACCTCTCGCCACAATGAAATGTGAAGTGAAGACTGTTGCTCAGTCGAGCTTTTTTAGAACAACTTTTAACGAAGTTCTATGGAAAGAAAGTCGAAATACTATAAGAAGTATTTCTTAACTTTAATCTTCGTGGCCGGGTTAATGATATGGCATGGTCAAATATGGCGGGTTTGCGACGGTCAGTTGATTCTCATACCCTGGATAGGAAAGAGTCAAGACTAGCGAATGTTATTTTCTAAGATTGCCGGAACCGGCAGGCTCCCAGGTTAAGAAAAGAAGACAGAAGACGTTTTAAAGCACTGTGTAATCGTCAACAAGGCCAAGGAAGACTTAGAGAATTTCAATGAAGAGGACAACAATCGAAAATATTTACACCGGTGGGTCGAATCGTACCGTTACTAAGTACTCCGAAAATGAATCAAGCGGAAACCATTCACGCCAACTGGGTGAAAAGAGACCGTATGAACATGTCCCTTCTCTATGCAGCTCATGCTGATGTCCGAGACAACGTGCAGCTGGAAGTAGAATATAAGGCACTTTAAAATGGCAACGGCAAGGGAGGCAGTGGTCCCTCCCTAGGAAAGACAAGACAAAGCGAAAAGAAGTCAACTAAAAAGGGCGAAAGGTCGCGGATAGAAAATCTAAGGGACGAGGATAGGGCCGGTGACTCAAACAACCCGAGGCTAGTCCTAACCCGTGCGATCGGCACGACGCAAGTGTCGAGTCTAGGAGGTCTGACAAGGCAAGTGGTAGTCGTTACAGGCCGATACGAAGCAGACTATTTTTATAGAGGCTTCAAACGGCAAAGCAAGAGAACGAGACAACTAAAGCTGAATCAAGTTCTTTGCAGTCGTCTCTGGAAGGGACTTTTATTGTAGTTAATTCTAAGAGTGACAGTTCCGGTTACAAAGTTCAAACTAACCTGCGATCAGGCGTTTTTTTTGTGTGTTTTTTTGTTTTTGGAAAGAAGAAGGGAAAAGGGAGAGGGGAAAAAAAAAACGCCTGATACATTTATTTAACCAGCCGCCAGCCGCCAGCCGCCAGCCGCCCCCTCATTTAAATAAACTAAGGTGTGGTCAAACTGTCATTTTATGAACCAATCAGGATTCACCGGAAGTCAAACTTATTTTTTTAGGTTGTGGGAATGCGAGACTCGGATTTCCAAGAGGCGCGAAAGAAGTCTGCAGATTAACCTGCGATCAGGCGTTGTTTTTTTTGTTTTTGTTTTTTTGGAAGGAAGGGAAAAGGGAGAATATAAGGGAGGGAGGGTACGATTGCAGGTTATCTGCAGATCAGCTTTGCAAACTCCGCCATGTGAAATTATAACTTGAATGCGTTTGGAAACAAGGTGAGATGGCGCTCACGATAAAAACAAACAAGTGCTGCTATTTCTGTGATAATAATTTACCAGTAGGAGCTGCCATTCCTTTATTTACGGTAACCAAAAACAAGGAATTCACTGGCAAGAGCTGTTTCACCGCTGATGGATCGTGTTGGCAGAATTGCTCAAGACACAGGCGGCCCAAGCTCACAATGCGAGGAGTTTTTTTTTTAATCTTTATGCGAACGTTCAGCGCGCGAAACGTGACACGGTTACCGCCGACATCTACTATTATATAACGACCGAGTTTGGTTACGCGAAACGTGACCTTCGCCTTGCAGTATGTGGTGGTGTTGTGTTACAACGGTTTGAATTTATAAAGGTTTGTATGGGGAAAAACGGTAATCGACATTATAGCTGAAATTTTGGTATTTTTGTAATAATGACTCACCTCAATGCCTTGCGGCCTAGTGGAGGAAAACCAAAAAGCGACAACTTGCTTAAAAGGCTTCAGATCGAGTTGAGAAGCGAGATGACAATAGAAAAGACAACAAGGCATTGAGGTGAGTCATTTTTATTGCAAAAATACCAAAATTTCAGCTATAATGTCCATTACCGTTTTTCCCCTTACAAACACAACACCACCACATACTGCAAGGCGAAGGTCACGTTTCGCGTAACCAAACTCGGTCGTTATGTAATAGTAGATGTCGGCGGTAACCGTGTCACGTTTCGCGCGCTGAACGTTCGCATAAAGATTAACAAGAAGATCTGTTAGATCTTATAACCGCGCTTTTAAAATTTAACTGTTTTGGTAGCGCTACAGTTGCAATACAACGCACATTCCAAAGCAGTCCTTGATGATTCTTTTCTTACTGTAGACATCACATCACTTGATCAACACAAATTCTATTATTGCACTATCAGTCGTAGCCGTTGTCTCCCATGACGTAATGGTCTTAATTTGGAAATTTCCTCGGGATATGTATGGGCATGAAGATACGAACACTAAACTCTATCCCGACCGTAGATTGAAAACGTGACAGAAAATTGGCGTTACTTTTGATTCTCACCAAATTTGGACAGTAGGATGATCTCATCATTAGCCAATTACAGGCCATTTTTCAGCTCTTTTCGTCATATCCCCACCTCGGGAGAATTTTGTCACGTTAGCTAATTTAGTATGGGAGCCACCGTAATGGCGGTCGCCGTCGACGAAATGTTTATTTGCTCAAAGTTGGGGCAAAATCTTTCGGAGGTGGAAGTCAGGACATTTGTAAGGATACAGAAAGTAATTTGGGACCAGTTGCTGGCTTCTAAGGGTGAATTTATCCGGAAGTAAGCTGTATTTTCGTTTTTGTGCCGAAAGCCACGCCATGAAATATTATCGGCTTGTTATGCTCTCCTGTTCTGTTTTTTCTCTTGGTCTTTTATGTAGCCCGCCGAAGCCATTCTTTCGTCTAAATCTGTTGAAAAAAGTTCGAAAAAGATATTCCCATTCAAGTTTAAGCTCTCAGGCGATAATTCTGGAGTTTTTTGGCCGAAACGTCGCCTTTGTTATGTTGGTGTTTTTCGGTTGCTATGGGCGACCGTGGCTTCCCTTGTTAGCTCAAGTCTGGGAAGTGAGGTCACAAAAAAAAATTCTACTTAATTCTGGTTTTGTTCGATTTCGCTGAAATTTTAACACGATAAAGCTGGATTGTTAAGGAATAGATTTACCGTCTGCCGATGTGTGGTAGCTATTAACGCTAAAGTAATATATTGCTTCGAAGTCAGGGTTTTGAAGAGATTTTTTTTGCAACGTGTGGGTTCGGCGTGATTTTGTACTCGGAGGTTTTTGTTGACCCCGAAGGAAAAAATATCCGGAAAAGGTCATTTCATCGACGATTCAAACAAATATAAATATGTATATGTTCCGAGCTAAATTTCTGGTGAAAAAATATAATTTTTGACGAGCGCTGGGTTTTTAATTTATTCCCGCGAAAGATGAGATTTATTGTTTCAACAGCTTTTGGCGAGTAAACATCACAGGTTGCGTGACTCAAAATTTGGCCGAGTGGAAGCTTGGGTCTGCTCGCACCGAAGTCGAAAAAAAACAAGAAGATCTGTTAGATCTTATAACCGCGCTTTTAAGATTTAACTGTTCGCTTAGCACTACCGTCGGAACGCAGTGCACATTCCAAAGCAGTCATTAATGATTCTTTTCTTACTGTAGACATCACATCACTTGATCAACACAAACTGTATTATTGCACCATCAGTGGTAGCCTTTGACAAATCTCCGATGACTTAATGGTCTTAATCTAGAACTTTCTTCGGGATATGTATGGGCATGAACGATATCAACGACACAATAATAACACTATTAACAACAGCTTTCTTTCTTAAAAGTCATGATTAAATTTAATTGGTGTTTTCCACGAGAAAAGGGCTAGCAAAGTAGTCACACAAGTCATAAAAAAACCCTATCCCGACCGATGTATCGATTTTGGTCACTCCAGTGACCACAGATTGAAAACGTGACAGAAAATTGGCGTTACTTTTGATTCTCACCAAATTTGTCGTATCCCCCCCCCTCGGGAGAATTTTGTTAAGTTAGCTAATTTAGTATGCAAGCCACCGTAATGGCGGTAGCCGCCGGCGAAATGTTTATTTGCTCAAAGTTGGGGCAAAATCTTTCGGAGATGGAAATCAGGACATTTGTAAGGATACAGAAAGTAATTTGGGACCGGTTGCTGGCTTCTAAGGCTGAATTTATCCAGAAGTAAGCTGTATTTTCGTTTTCGTGTCGAAAGCCACGCGATGAAATATTATCGGCTTGTTCTGCTGTCTTGTTCTGTTTTTTCTCTTTGTCGTTTTTGTAGCCCGCCGACGCCAGTCTTTCGTCTAAATCAGTTGAAAAAGGTTCGAGAAAGATGTTCCCATTCAAGTTTAAACTCTCAGGCGATAATTGTGGAGTTTTTTGGCCGAAACGTCGGCTTTGTTATGTTGGTGTTTTTCGGTTGCTATGGGCGACCGTTGCTTCCTTTGTTAGGACAAGTCTGGGAAGTGAGGTCACAAAAAAATTCTAATTAATTCTGGTTTTGTTCGATTTCGCTGAAATTTTAACACGATAAAGCTGGATTGTTAAGGAATAGATTTACCGCTTGCCGATGTGTGGTAGCTATTAACGCTGAAGTGTTATATCGCTTCGAAGTCAGGGTTTTGAAGAGATTTTTTTGCAACATGTGGGTTCGGCGTGATTTTGTAATCTGAGGTTTCGGTTGACCCCGAAGGAAAAAAATATCCGGAAAAGGTCATTTTATCGACGATTCAAACAAATATAAATATGTATATGTTCCGAGCTAAATTTCTGGTGAAAAAATATAATTTTTGACGAGCGCTGGGTTTTTAATTTATTCCCGCGAAAGATGAGATTTATTGTTTCAACAGCTTTTGGCGAGTAAACATCACAGGTTGCGTGACCCAAAATTTGGCCGAGTGGAAGCTTGGGTCTGCTCGCACCGAAGTCGAAAAAAAAAAAAACCACGGGTAAACCATGAACCGCGCTCGGCCCATGGCCGCGCGGTTAAAAAACCACGGGTAAACCATGAACCGCGCTCGACCCATGGCCGCGCGGTTAAAAACCACGGGTAAACCATGAACCGCGCTCGGCCCATGGCCGCGCGGTTAACAAGATCTGTTAGATCTTATAACCGCGCTTTTAAAATTTAACTGTTTGCTTAGCACTACCGTCGGTACTCAGTGCACATTCCAAAGCGGTCATTGATGATTCTTTTCTTACTGTAGACATCACATCACTTGATCAACACAAACTGTATTATTGCACCATCAGTGGTAGCCATTGACAAATCTCCGATAACGTAATGGTCTTAATCTTTTTAGAACTTTCTTCGGGATATATATGGGCATGAACGATATAAATGACTCTATAATAACACTATTAACAACAGCTTTCTTTCTTAAAAGTCATGATTAAATTTAATTGGTGTTTTCCACGAGTAAAGGGCTAGCAAAGTAGTCACACAAGTCATATATTTTAATAATAAAACTCTATCCCGACCGATGTATCGATTGTTGGTCACTCCAGTGACCACAGATTGAAAACGTGACAGAAAATTGGCGTTACTTTGGATGATCTCATCATTAGCCAATTATAGGCCATCTTTCAGCTCTTTTCGTCATATCCCCCCCTCGGGAGAATTTTGTCAAGTTAGCTAATTTAGTATGCAAGCCACCGTAATGGCGGTCACCGTCGACGAAATGTTTATTTACTTAAAATTGGGGCAAAATCTTTCGGAGATGGAAGTCAGGACATTTGTAAGGATACAGAAAGTAATTTGGGACCGGTTGCTGGCTTCTAAGGCTGAATTTATCCAGAAGTAAGCTGTATTTTCGTTTTCGTGCCGAAAGCCATGCGATGAAATGTTATCGGCTTCTTCTTCTGTCTTGTTCTGTTTTTCTCTTGGTCTTTTTTGTAGCCCGCCGACGCCAGTCTTTCGTCTAAATCAGTTGAAAAAAGTTCGAAAAAGATGTTCCCATTCAAGTTTAAGCTCTCAGGCGATAATTCTGGAGTCTTTTGGCCGAAACGTCGGCTTTGTTATGTTGGTGTTTTTCGGTTGCTATGGGCGACCGTTGCTTCCTTTGTTAGGTCAAGTCTGGGGAGTGAGGTCACAAAAAAATTCGAATTAATTCTGGTTTTGTTCGATTTCGCTGAAATTTTAACACGATAAAGCTGGATTGTTAAGGAATAGATTTACCGTCTGCCGATGTGTGGTAGCTATTAACGCTGAAGTGTTATATCGCTTCGAAGTCAGGGTTTTGAAGAGATTTTTTTGCAACGTGTTGGTTCGGCGTGATTTTGTAATCGGAGGTTTCGGTTGACCCTGAAGGAAAAAATATGCGGAAAAGGTCATTTCATCGACGATTCAAACGAATATAAATATGTATATGTTCCGAGCTAAATTTCTGGTGAAAAAATATAATTTTTGACGAGCGCTGGGTTTTTAATTTTTTCCCGCGAAAGATGAGATTTATTAATGTTTCAACAGCTTTTTGCGAGTAAACATCACAGGTTGCGTGACTCAAAATTTGGCCGAGTGGAAGCTTGGGTGTGCTCGCACCGAAGTCGAAAAAAAACAAGAAGATCTGTTAGATCTTATAACCGCGCTTTTAAAATTTAACTGTTCGCTTAGCACTACCGTCGGAACGCAGTGCACATTCCAAAGCAGTCATTGATGATTCTTTTCTTACTGTAGACATCAGATCACTTGATCAACACAAACTGTGTTACTGCACCATCAGTGGTAGCCATTGACAAATCTCCGATGACCTAATGGTCTTAATCTTTGTAGAACTTTCTTCGGGATATGTATGGGCATGAACGATATAAATGACACAATAATAACACTATTAACAACAGCTTTCTTTCTTAAAAGTCATGATTAAATTTAATTGGTGTTTTCCACGAGTAAAGGGCCAGCAAAGTAGTCACACAAGTCATATAATTTAATAATAGAACTCTATCCCGACCGATGTATCGATTTTGGTCACTTCAGTGACCACAGATTGAAAACGTGACAGAAAATTGGCGTTACTTTCGATTCTCACCAAATGTGGACAGTGGGATGATCTCATCATTAGCCAATTACAGGCCATTTTTCAGCTCTTTTCGTCATATCCCCCCCACGGGAGAATTTTGTCAAGTTAGCTAATTTAGTATGCAAGCCACCGTAATGGCGGTCACCGTCGACGAAATGTTTATTTGCTCAAAATTGGGGCAAAATCTCTCGGAGATGGAAGTCAGGACATTTATAAGGATACAGAAAGTAATTTGGGACCGGTTGCTGGCTTCTAAGGCTGAATTTATCCAGAAGTAAGCTGTATTTTCGTTTTCGTGCCGAAAGCCATGCGATGAAATGTTATCGGCTTGTTCTGCTGTCTTGTTCTGTTTTTCTCTTGGTCATTTTTGTAGCCCGCCGAGGCCAGTCTTTCGTCTAAATCAGTTGAAAAAAGTTCGAAAAAGATGTTCCCATTCAAGTTTACACTCTCAGGCGATAATTCTGGAGTTTTTTTGGCCGAAACGTCGGCTTTGTTATGTTGGTGTTTTTCGGTTGCTATGGGCGACCGTTGCCTCCTTTGTTAGGTCAAGTCTGAGGAGTGAGGTCACAAAAAAATTCGAATTAATTCTGGTTTTGTTCGATTTTGCTGAAATTTTAACACGATAAACCTGGATTGTTAAGGAATAGATTTACCGTCTGCCGATGTGTGATAGCTATTAACGCTGAAGTGTTATATCGCTTCGAAGTCAGGATTTTGAAGAGATTTTTTGCAACGTGTGGGTTCGGCTTGATTTTGTAATCGGAGGTTTCGGTTGACCCCGAAGGAAAAAATATCCGGAAAAGGTCATTTCATCGACGATTCAAACGAATATAAATATGTATATGTTCCGAGCTAAATTTCTGGTGAAAAGATATAATTTTTGACGAGTGCTGGGTTTTTAATTTTTTCCCGCGAAAGATGAGATTTATTAATGTTTCAACAGCTTTTGGCGAGTAAACATTACAGGTTGCGTGACTCAAAATTTGGCCGAGTGGAAGCTTGGGTCTGCTCGCACCGAAGTCGAAAAAAACAAGAAGATCTGTTAGATCTTATAACCGCGCTTTTAAAATTTAACTGTTCGCTTAGCACTACCGTCGGAACGCAGTGCACATTCCAAAGCAGTCATTGATGATTCTTTTCTTACTGTAGACATCACATCACTTGATCAACACAAACTGTATTATTGCACCATCAGTGGTAGCCGTTGACAAATCTCCGATGACTTAATGGTCTTAATCTAGAACTTTCTTCGGGATATGTATGGGCATGAACGATATCAACGACACAATAATAACACTATTAACAACAGCTTTCTTTCTTAAAAGTCATGATTAAATTTAATTGGTGTTTTCCACGAGAAAAGGGCTAGCAAAGTAGTCACACAAGTCATAAAAAAACCCTATCCCGACCGATGTATCGATTTTGGTCACTCCAGTGACCACAGATTGAAAACGTGACAGAAAATTGGCGTTACTTTTGATTTGTCGTATCCCCCCCCTCGGGAGAATTTTGTTAAGTTAGCTAATTTAGTATGCAAGCCACCGAAATGGCGGTCGCCGCCGGCGAAATGTTTATTTGCTCAAAATTGGGGCAAAATCTTTCGGAGATGGAAATCAGGACATTTGTACGGATACAGAAAGTAATTTGGGACCGGTTGCTGGCTTCTAAGGCTGAATTTATCCAGAAGTAAGCTGTATTTTCGTTTTCGTGTCGAAAGCCATGCGATGAAATATTATCGGCTTGTTCTGCTGTCTTGTTCTGTTTTTTCTCTTTGTCGTTTTTGTAGCCCGCCGAGGCCAGTCTTTCGTCTAAATCAGTTGAAAAAGGTTCGAAAAAGATGTTCCCATTCAAGTTTAAACTCTCAGGCGATAATTGTGGAGTTTTTTGGCCGAAACGTCGGCTTTGTTATGTTCGTGTCTTTCGGTTGCTATGGGCGACCGTTGCTTCCTTTGTTAGGACAAGTCTGGGAAGTGAGGTCACAAAAAAATTCTACTTAATTCTGGTTTTGTTCGATTTCGCTGAAATTTTAACACGATAAAGCTGGATTGTTAAGGAATAGATTTACCGCTTGCCGATGTGTGGTAGCTATTAACGCTGAAGTGTTATATCGCTTCGAAGTCAGGGTTTTGAAGAGATTTTTTTGCAACATGTGGGTTCGGCGTGATTTTGTAATCTGAGGTTTCGGTTGACCCCGAAGGAAAAAATATCCGGAAAAGGTCATTTCATCGACGATTCAAACAAATATAAATATGTATATGTTCCGAGCTAAATTTCTGGTGAAAAAATATAATTTTTGACGAGCGCTGGGTTTTTAATTTATTCCCGCGAAAGATGAGATTTATTGTTTCAACAGCTTTTGGCGAGTAAACATCACAGGTTGCGTGACTCAAAATTTGGCCGAGTGGAAGCTTGGGTCTGCTCGCACCGAAGTCGAAAAAAAAAAACCACGGGTAAACCATGAACCGCGCTCGGCCCATGGCCGCGCGGTTAAAAAAACCACGGGTAAACCATGAACCGCGCTCGGCCCATGGCCGCGCGGTTAAAAACCACGGGTAAACCATGTGTACCGTTGCAGTTATGTCCTATGTAGCAGACATGTCCTCTGACGTAATGTGATATACGGAGCCAATCATATCATGCGTTCTATCTAATAACACGCAGCATAAGACTGGTAACTAAACTCTGTTGCAGTTCGGTCTTCGAGCAAAATTGATTTTTGGAGGGGTAGCGTTCGGAAGCAGTATTTGACTTTGTATGTCTTTACTCTGAATCAGAGTGACTCTGAACGTAAATATGCAGCGACTCTTTGCAAGAATGGCATTTACCTCACAAGATTTCTATCGGAAATTGACCGCTTAGTGTATTTTCAGTTTCAAATTCAACATGAAAGTTCGATCGAAGATTTAAACAGTGGTTGCTCTCCGGTTTGCGAGCTGCGTGTTCCCGGCCAGCCAATATTAAACTCCGCGCTTTGATTATCCTCAAATTATTCAGATCGTTTAATGATATTACAGAGGCAAAACAAAATTTCTGAGAAGCAGTGTAACCAATTTTAGTTTCGGTGCTGTAAAACTACCACTCAATCTGCGCAATATTTCTCTATTCCCAATCTTGTCACTCACACGAAATCCGGTTCGCGAAAGCCCTCTTCTCAGTATAAGTTTGTTGAGGCTGACTGAACCTTTTTGGGTAAGCCGTCTCCTGTAGCATCGAACATTTATTACAGAAATTTTCTTGTCGAGTAGATTTTTATGGCCGGAGTGCTTTCTAACTGTTCCTAGTTCGCTTTGCTTTACAAAACAGCAGTAGTAGTCAAAAAACCACAGAGCACTTTGTGGCCTATTGAAAACACCACAGAGCGCTTTGTGGCCTACTCAAAACACCACAGAGCGCTTTGTGGCCTATTCAAAACACCACAAAGCGCTATGTGGTGTTTTATTTTGGGATTTAACATTGAAAACTGGATGGCTCGTTGACTCGCAAATATCTCACAGCTATTTTCTGAAATAATTTGGTTTTTCCAATTTTTCACACCACAAAGCGCTTTGTGGCCTATTCAAAACACCGCAAAGCACTTTGTGGCCTATTCAAAACACCACAAAGCGCTTTGTGGCCTATTCAATACACCACAAAGCGCTTTGTGGTCGTCATCGTAATCATAGCGATTCTGTCAGTAGAAATTATACTATGTGGACAAAACTGGCGGAGGGGCTCTCTTATTTTGACAGGGAGGTTGGCAAGATTTTCGCACCACCCCTTACATTAATTATGCATGCAATTTTTTGACTGACTCGTTCTTTTCACGATTGCTGTTTGAGTATAATGTGATAGTTTGAGATAGTTGCATACATAATTAATGTATGGCGCTGTACGGAAATCGTACCTGGAGGTTAGCCGAGTGCTCTTAAAGAAACCTCTGAAAGGAACCAATAGATTTTCGCAAACGTGCTGAGCAAGGTTATGTTGAACACTATTTCATTTTTTGTTTTTAGAAAGAAATATCACCGAACCTCCGATATAAGACTTGATACCCTTAAAAGTACTTGTTATGGTTATCAGAGAGAGCACTGACTGCTAATGAGATTTGCATTCCTGGGATCGGCTGGAACTAGCTACAAAGGGTACGTGTTATTAACCGGGAGAGACGATGAAATGAGAGCAGAAGGTTGAAAATTAGGAATTCAGTGATACCTCAACCTATCACTTGTTTCGGTTAGAGAATCTTAGAGGGATTTATTATGTTCATTGATTTATAGCTCTATTGTTAGTCCTCGTTTGTAGGCACACCCCTCAGGAATTTAGCATTGAACATGGAATGAAACTTAAGTCGGATACTGATATGGGTATTTCTTTTTTTAACAAGTCTATGGATCTCGCCGTAACATTGCAAGGCGAAGAACTCGACCAATGTTTTACCAACACGGACCTCATACTAGTTCAATAACATAATTCAGTTATGACAAAGAAGATTACAAATCTTTTTTTATTTATTTGTGGCTAGACTGGAATTTATACAACTGGTGTTTTCTTGAGCAGGTATAATTACCATTATCACTATCAACTGGAGTCTTATAGATCTTTCTACACACGGGCGAACCAAAACAATCTGACTTGTGACCTTGAATTAATTGGCTTGAATTATCTGCAATACTCACGTATGATACAAACCGTTGCTTTATCCAAACATTTTCGAAAATTATATTTTAGGGCATGTTTTTAGCCTGTGTTGTAAAACCACTATAATCTTGAGATTTGTATTGTTACAAAGGCAAACTAACCAAAGTTAGCATTAGTTTGAGAAATTCTATTTTTGACAGATAAATGCCTTTTGGACATACTAATATAATACTTATCATTGCATTTACAGTGGTGCACTTCTAACACAGACCACCAAACTAATTTTTTTTCATCATTTTTTGACATGTTTTCAACAACTTTCCTATGGCTTCCATTCAAATCTGGCAAATCCAAATTATGAAAAGAAATGTGAAAGGTGGAGTTGTCGACTGATCAACAGGTTACATGATGCTTGATATTTTCACCATTCATGCATTTTGATTAGCTTATTTAAACCAAGGAAGGTTGACACAGTTAGTCAGGCACGACTGTGGCTGGGTTCTTATTACAAAGATGAAAAGTTCTGTCACTCTTTTGTCCCTTAAATCTAGATCCAACAAACTAGTCACAGGCAACACAGTGATTTGTGGTTCACTTAGTAAAAAAAGAAGTAATGACATATTTTCTTCAGCCTTTGAGCTTGGGCTAATTTGAATAAGCTGTTGTAAATGTAGAACAATCAAAACAATTTCAGACTCATCCTCTATTTACTTAATTATTACTTATTAATACATCTGTTAAAGAAATCCTGATAAAAATTTAAAAAATCTACGAAATAAATACTGATTTTATCACTGTCACTAAACTCATCCTCTATTAACTTTCTGTGGAGGTGTTCATCATCATTGTCTTGTTCTTCTTGGCCTTCCACTTGTTCTTCTTGATCCTCTTGTCCTTCTTCTTCTTCTTTGTCTTCTTCTAACTCCCCCTCCTCCTCATCGATCATATCATCTAATGCCTCCAGGTATGGTTTGGCCAGGCTATTAAAAATATGGAGATGGATTTACTTCATTAATAGACACAACAATATTGTGGAAAACTGAAACTTTCTGTGAAGGGGCCTGTTACGGCTATTTCGTGTTTTCTTTGTGTCCTTTTTTGTTCCGTATGTTAATGTATTTTTTCACATTCTGCATGCTTTTTTTCTCGCGTCGTATGTAAATTTCGTTGCGTATATATTTGTGTTATCCTTTCATGTTCGTTTAGTGCTAGTTTATCGTCCGGTACACTTGTATCTTCTTGGTTCCCTGAACCCCGTTGCCAGCATTTTGGTAAGCCGTTTAGTTTATCGTCTGTTTGTGTTTTCCTCTTAGTTTTCTGCCGTCTTCAGTTAGTTATTTGTAGTAATTCGTTTCATGTTTATCTTTAGGAATTTACCTTCCTCCTACGGAAAGTGAAATAAATTTGCTGGACTAATTGAAACTCGCTTTAAGTTGTGTCTGAAGTTGGCCCTTTGCCTCTTCAGGGCCCATTTCTTGAAACTTCCTGGCTATTCAAGGGCTTGTCAACTTACAAGGACCGTTTTCAGGCTGCTGTTTTGGGCCCAAAGCACCAAACTACCTGATGAAACTGAAATCAGTTTTTAAAAAGAGCATTGGAATTACAATCTAAAGTACAACAGTAATATTATTATAATTCAAATTATAAATATTCATACTGTATTTTGAAAGTGGAAGTTTTTTCACGAGGAATGTGAACGCCTTAAAGAGATCTTTTCCCGACTGTGCTATCCTGACGACCTTGTGCAGTCAATCATTCGCAGATTTATTGAATCAAAAGTGTCCGAGGATTCACATACTCGAGTGGCTGATAAAAGAGAAGCCCCAGTCAGAATCGTGTTGCCCTACAAGGACCAGAAATCTGCAGACGTAGTACGTAAACAGCTGGCTGACCTCAGTCGGAAGATCAACGCAGATATTAACCCAGTTTACACAAGTAGAAAGATCAAGGATGAAATTAAGGTCAGGGAAGACAAGCAGCCTCTTGTTAGTCAACAATGCGTGGTGTATTCATTTCAGTGTGGCCTGTGTGATGCAGGCTATGTCGGTTACACGTGCCGACACCTACACCAACGAATTGAAGAACACAAAGGATCGGCAATCGGAAACCACCTCAGAGGGCAGCACGATATGGAGCCAGAGGACATCGCACAGAGTTTTCGAATCTTAAGAAAGTGTCAGAACAAATTTGGCTACCTTATTTTTGAAATGTTTTTTTAATCAAAGAACTGAAACCAATGCTAAACAAACAGTGCGATTCAATTCGCGCCCAATTATTTGTTTAGAGCAATTCTTGCTAAGATTATTTTATTTTTCCATTGTATATTTTTAACACTTTTTCACATATTTTATCACATTTTAGCGTTCGCCACATTTTTATCTATTATAAGTTGTTTTTAACATATTTATGGCTATATGCTATTGTAGAAAATTTACTCACTTGAAAATGACCTCGTAGAGGTCGAAACGTCGTGACTTTTTAGCGCTAGTTTTTATTTCAAAATCGATTTCTAAGAAACTACTTATTAACATACTGTATTTCTATACCTAACTAAGAAAACCAGTTTTTGATTAATATGATGCAAATGGACTTCTCTATAAACTCACTTCCTTCAACTTAATGTCTGCTAATTTTTCACGCAAATAGCAAACCACCAGTTGTGATTGCAGTTACCCGTCTCACTCTACATAGCAATTTTCAATTTGGTTTCAAAATTAACTTGCATTTGGGTTTGCATCACTGTGCTCTGTTTTGCATCCTGTACTTTCTTTGTTGCGTTGTTCGTAATATTGTTAATACTCTGGTTCTGGTTTCAAGGCACTTCAATGAAAACTGTTCAGACATCACTTCCTTCCTGCATGAGATGAAGTAATAGTTAAAAGCAAATGCCATTTTTGGTCTGGGACATTGATGGGGATTCCTGGACAAGCCCCCAGAGGAGCTCCCATCTGCTTTCAAAATTACATCATTAGCCTAGCAAAACTAGTGCCAGTCCTAAACCCCACATTAGAATTTAAAATCCTTAAAACTCATAGTCTTGTTGTTATTGGGATAAGATGTTCTAGGTTCCGAGCTACTGTGTCTGAAACACCTCACAAGATTAGAAGCCACAGATTTAGGAAAGCCATTCTCTAACAGAACGTTTTCATCATTGTTCTTTGTTTCTGAATGAGAGAGTCTATTTCACATATACGAGAAGCCTGGTGCAACAAGGCCTAACCCAAGTAATTTTGGCAAGTCCACGTACTTGACTAGAAAACAAGACATTCTGTCCAGTGTTTGTGTGATTCCTATAAATGTCAATGGATGTTCTTTTCAGAGAAATGTCCAGGAAATGGATCAAGCCATCTTCAAATTTGTTGACTGTAAAACATGTCAGATTTATTTGGTTTGTCCATCAACAGCATATCTTCAAAATAACGTCCATAAAACTACTCATTTATAAGTCCACTGTCAAGCATTTTACGAACAATATCATTTTTGAGTTCTGTCATGATAAAAAAAAAAAACAACAACGGCCTAATGAAGAACCCAACAAAATGCCATCAATTTGGTTGTCGAGTGCTCTCTTAATTAATTTGGTGTTAATCAATTTATTGTCATTAACTCCAAAGAAACCAATCTGAACAACTGTCAGGGCTTGCTGTCAGGGCTTGCAAACTCCAGTTCCTCTTAGAGTGAAAACAAGGTGTTTTCCTTCCACATCTACATGGGAGAGTATCATAATTTATGTGGGTGGTGGTGGTGTATCGAGTTGTGTTTGACAAACCCTTTTCATTTTTTTTGTTTCTACATATAGCAATATAAAGGAACTGTTTTTTAACTGTTTAATAGCAAACCACTTTATTTTTAAAAAGTGCCTGTTATTTTTAGTTAAAGTTAATTTGGCTAACAATTCCTTTCTATTTAAATGTATGTTGCTTGAAAACTGTGATCTGGTGGCCCTAGATGCAATTTGAGTTTTTCTGTAATTTTGAAAAGTCAAGCCCCACTGTTTGTTATTAATATTGTATCAAAAGGATAACACCATTCTTATCATGGTTATTCTATTGATTCCATTTCATCATTACTTAAGGTGGTTCTGCAGTTATTGTGGGCACACTATCCCATGTCAAAGTTTGCAACATAAATTTTGGGGCTTCGAAGTGTTGGCTAAGAAATTTTGGGAAATATTTTGTGTTTCACTCGGTGATAATGTTACTTAATTCCATTTACTGGGGAAAATATTTTTATTCTTACTGGTGTTTGACTGGACCCCATTTTTTGGACAACAACACTACCAGTAAAAAAAATTTGCTGGCATACTTTTACTCAATTTCTGGAACCAGCTTATTCTGACTTAATACAAACCATGCCCAAGTTTTGGGGAAATCATTTGAGCAGAAGTTCAGAAGTATTAACTTAAAGGTCAAAGACATGTAAACTCAACTCTAACATTCACTGAAAGTTTCTACAATTGACTCTCATTTCCAAAACAAGCCATGAACCCAAATTTTGTGAGAAGCTTGCTAAATAAAAGTGGCTAGTCAATTAGTGATCGTGCGAACCATAAAAAGCATTAATCCCTAGTTCTTAAAATACTATAAAATGCTTGATAACCTCATTGAATTTTCAAAGATGCATTTTGCAACAGTATTTGGAAATAACTTTTGTGTCAAAGTCTTTCCACACAAATTGTACGGTACGGCAACATTTTGGCAATAAGTTTTACTGTTGTGACTCAAAAAGAAATGGGGCACTGTTGTCAGGATTGTAAGCTACTCCCCGACTGATCTCTGGTGAGGAAGAGAAGCAGTTTTATTAATCTATGATTACAAATACAAAATAGGCACTACAGGTACAGGCTGAGCCATCTTTTTGCCATTCCTTAATA